>NC_012875.2:35741733-35889631 GCF_000003195.3 Sorghum bicolor
ACCATGGATTGGATCTTCCCGAGTCGGAATCCGCCGCCACCGTGTAACTCGCCCCTCACCACCGTGCAGTGGAATTCACGTCCTTGCCGAGGTTCGCAACGCGGTAACGAAGCTCCCTAACTTCTTCCCGAATGCTCTATCGGTCACTGTGCCTCTCTAACACTTGCCGAACTGTGACAGAAGCCCGCCGCCCGTCCCATCTCGATGCCGGACCACGTCGAGCTTCCTCTGCCCGTAACAAGCACCTAGGTGGGTTCGTTGACCTCCCATCTATCTCCTCATGCTCTCGGTGCATCGATTAGTGCCCGTAATCGCTCAAATGCCGAACTCTGGTGAGCTCCACGGCGGTGGCAATGGCCGACCACCGCGCCAGAGACACTGCGCGCCGCCGTCGGCCACCCACCTCCCTCCAGATCGATTTCGTGACCGTCGGATTTAAAATCAACGCCCAGGATTAGAAGATACCCCTTCGGGGGGTATTTTGTTAAAGAGCCCTCGAAGTTCTTTAGAATCGAACCCGCGGTCCCTGGCGTCTTTTACGAAATACGCTTTGCTGTGTTGAAAACGTAAACTGCCTCGGCTTGATTCAAAATGCGCTTTCTCAAAATTACAAGTCTGCCACTGATTTTCTTTTGGCTATAAAATATTCATTTGAACTCCGAATTGACCCATTCAAATTGCGTTGGATCCGTAATAATGAACTCTACATGTTAATAAACTTAATTCAACAGTTTAAAACTTTTTATTTTCGTGACCCTAATTAATTAATTACTTTTCTATATAAAATCTTAGAAAATTCATAACTCTTCCGTTTTAGTTCCGATTTTCGTGAACTTTACGTTTGTGTGATCGTAGCGCTGCGTAGAATATTTTGATAAACTTTTATATTTTTTTACCACTATTTGGTGTATTGTTCTAATTATAGCTTGTTTGCTTCGTGTATGATTGTCTACATTGAATTGCGTGTTGTTGATTGATGATCGGGATAGACGGTGAGCCGTACGTTGTTGATCAAGACCAAGCTTTTAAAGACCAGCAGGCTCAGGAGAGCTTTGATCAAGGCAAGTATAACTTGGGACTATCCTTGTTACCTATCCACAATTAATACAATATTTATCATATGCATGTGTCCACCTTGATGACCTTAGCAAAATCATAGATGATTGTTATCTTGAATTCCTTGTTACCTCTTTGGATATGCATTTGGGTAGTTCTTGCTAGTGCTTGATTATAATCCATGATCTTGTAACATGAATGTTTGGATACACAATAAACAATAAAATAAGCTTCCTGGCAACTTGAACATAAAGGGTGGAAAGAACTCTAGCTTTTGCTAGATTGATCTTGACCCTCCATAAGGACTTATCCCTTGGCAAAAGCTGGGACAACTCGTACAGCCATGAGGGCTATATGGATCTGGTTTTAGCTCAATATGAGGACCTTTTTCTAGCTTGTTAGCGGTTACCTTAAATGGTGTAAGAATGGCTAGACACGTTGGGTATAGTGTGGCCTCTGTCCATGTGTATAGGCTGCGGGTTATGTGCCATGGAAGGGGGGCTCTATATCTGCCTGCCGAGTGAATCTAATGGCCCTAACTTGTTAGACGAAACCTTTGAAAGGCTTCATAGTGATACCTGCCGACCTCCCTAGGAAGGGGGTTAAGAGACTCATGACCTCGGGCGAAAGGGTAAATCACGACTCATGGGTAAAGATGTACAACCTCTGTAGAGTGTTAAATCTGGTATACTAGCCGTGCCCACGGATACGGGCGGCCCAGAAAACTGACGGAATAGATGGACACTGATGAATATGATTAATGACAATAAATGATGGTTTGTTATGTTGTTTAATTGTGTTATTCTTAATTCTTGTATACATTGATCATGTCGTTATGAGATTAATTATGCTACCTTGATATTTGCTATCCAATGATTAAACATGCTATCCACTATTAAAAGCTAAATGCAGTCAAACCAGTGTCAGCTGTTTGAGCCTCATGAACCCTTGGTTATACTTGTTGAGTACGATATGTGCTCACTCTTGCAATTCCCCCCTCACTTCAGGACTTGTTTTGGGCTTGTGATCAACCAGTCAGTTGGATCCTGTGGAGAGAAGTTAATACCCGAAGTTTGGAGTTGTCTATCCGTTGTTTGATGCTAAAGGTTATCTCTTTTATATTACGTACGTTATATATTTATGCATTGTCTTTTGATATTACTCCTTATTTGTAGCTATATGTGAGATTTGACTTCTAAAACTCACATATGGTGCATATCTGGTTTTGTCCTTAAAATCGGTTATTACACTAGCACACTTTTGTTTTGTACTCTTATATATCGACCACATTTTCTAAAACAAATATTTTGAGCTTTTTATGCTCGGCCTTGTTTAGTTCCGAAAAGTGAAAAGTTTTCGGTACTGTAGCACTTTCGTTTGTTTGTGACAAATATTATCCAATCATGGACTAACTAGGATCAAAAGATTCGTCTCGTGATTTACAGCTAAACTGTGTAATTAATTTTTATTTTTGTCTATATTTAATGTTTCATGCATGTGCCACAAGATTCGATGTGACGGGGAATCTTGAAAACTTTTTGGTTTTCAGGGTGAACTAAACAAGTGTATATAACGTTTTCCGTTATCATTCAGCCTAAATGTTATTCAATAGTGCTAAAACTGAATATGTTGATCTCTTCACATCAAGACAATTTGTAGTTTCCACCTTGATACAACATACAAGCTCTCCACTAGGTTACCTCAAACTAGCACAACGTTAACTTGAGCCTTGGTTCCCCACTGGGCAAGCTCAAGTTGGCGCGGCAATGCCGTGCAAGTTTTCTAGTAGTAACCAGCACCAACACATAGTTCAATAGATCATACTATCCTGGAACAACTAATAACCCAACTACAACTATGCATGCTGACTTATTACATGCTGCCATCCAACAAAAGCAGCCAGTAATCCAAAAGACAACTAAAGCACCCATCTTCCTCTCCTTCTGCAATTTCACAATCCTAGCCTGTAGCCGACCCCTTTCTTCTTCAACCCTCTGCACTTCACCTTGCATATCCAACAAAAGCAGCCAATAATCCAACAAAGACAACTAAAGCACCCATCAAGATCGTCCTCTCCTTCTGCAATTTCACAATCCTAGCCTGTAGCCGACCCCTTTCTTCTTCAACCCTCTGCACTTCACCTTGCATGATGGCCACATCCCTCCTGACTTCCACAAACATGCGTTGTCTGTCTTCATTGAACTTGACAGCGGCTTCCACCTGAGCCTGAAGCCTTTGATTTTCCCTTGCTGCACCACCCATGATTCTTGCAATCTCCATTCTTGCTTCTTCCAAACACCTTTCAGCTTCTACTGTTTCACCACGCCAGTACTTCACTGCATCGCGCAAATCAAGCGGAAGCTACTTCAAGAACGCACTGGTTGGCTGGTCCACCCATCTAAAGAAATCGCAACCACCATCCTACAAAGCAAATCAACCACCCCATAATCAGCAAAATAGTGATCATCTAGGCCCTCTATAGACTATATATTCGTGAAGAGGATTACTTACACGAGCCCGGGCGCACTTCAAATACCTCAATCTTGGGTTCAGAGTGCTCCAAGAGATGAATCGAGCGGCCTTAGCACCGCAGTTGCAAAGCACTGCTGGGGTGTACTCCAGTGGTCCTTCACGATATGGAATGGGCGTCGACGAATCCACATTCCGCCGCCAATAGTCCGAGGAGGTACCCATGCTCTGGCTAGATCCACTTAAGCTCGCCATTTCCGCTTCAGGTTGGATGCGGCGGAGGCCTACTAAGCGGCGGCGGAGCGGCGAAGGAGAGGATTGGCTCGCGGTGGTGCTCCGACTGGTTAGGGGCCAGGAACGGGAGTGGGGATGTGTGGCCAGATCTAGAATGGACCGATCGAGACGGGGGTGGTGGCGAGTGGCGACCTAGCTTTAGGCCTTGTAATTAAGTTGCCTCCTCCGTCAGAACTTAGAACGAGCCGGCCCAGGAGGACGTACGAGTGCTCGCTCACGACAGCCTGTGCGCGAGGCCCAGCTGCAGCGCTCGCATGCGGCAGCCTACGTACGTTCAGGGCGGAGATGAGCCGCGAGGGATCAGCTCGTTGAGCTTGACGGACATTGGCGGACGTACGCCCTCTTGGCTCAAAACTTTTTTCACAGGTTTTTTTAGCAAAAGACTCCATGTATTTAGTATTTTTCTATACTTATTTTATGAATCTTCGCCTTTAAATACTTTGAATCAATATTGAATTATCAATATTAGCTATATCCATTAAGCCTTGTTTAGTTTCTAAAATATTTTGCAAAATTTCTTAGATTTCCCATCATATCGAATCTTGTGGTACATGAATGAAGCACTAAATATAGATAAAAGAAATAAGCAATTACACAGTTTACATGTAATTTGCGAGACAAATCTTTTGAGCATACTTAGTCCATGATCGGATAATATTTTGTCAAATACAAACGAAAATGCTACTATTCCTATTTTGCAAAAGAAATTTGAAACTAAACAAGGCCTAAGTGTATTGGATTGAGCAAGCATTTTTTTTGCCGAAGTTATTTAGCCCCATCTTAATCCATTTCTGGATCCGCCACTGTTGACGGAGGAAGATATATATGGTGTCGTCGAGCGCTCTCTGCCACGTCCGTGCACAGGGGTGTGTGCCGGCCGTGCGACGATAGCCCCAAATTTTTAGGGGGCTTAAAATTATAGCTCGTTAATAATTAATATTAAATATTTTGTGCTGATTTTTCTATGTGGTATGAAAATTGTTATGTTATTCTTTTTATTTGGCACCATATAAACTATCTAAGTTGTTCATTACGACTACTCCATGCATCCAGAGTCACGTCATAGCTAAGAAATCTCGAGTCTAGTACTTAATTGCTAATATATTAAAGTACGAATTATAGAGCGTTGATGATGGACACTAGATGGTGTGTTGGCAAGCTCCGAACTATATATTATTAGTGTTATGGATCCATAAAAAATTTTAGATAATTGCTACTTCAAGGCTTAGCCTAATTCTTAAAGGTATACTCCCTCTATACTCGTAAAGAAAGTCGTTTAGAACAACGACACGGTCTTCAAAGTTTAAGTGACTATTTCTTTATAAAAATATTTATTAAAAAGTGACACTACAAGATTCCAACCCATGCAACACCAAGAAAATGTTGCAATGGCCCATCGGTTGCAAATGGTACAACATGCAACCGAATCACGTTCGTTGCCATGCGTTGTAAAAAGGTATTGCAACCGATGTTAGATTAGCGTTGCAACGGCTGGTGGTTTTGCAACCGTATGTATTCGTTGCGAAGCGTTGCAATATCCAATTCTTGCAACAATCATGGTCGTGGCAATATGAAGAATTGTGACGCTCACTGTCGTGGCAAAAGTCATATATGCAACGAATACTGTCGTGGCAATAAAGTCATATTGCCACGCCAAGATGTTGTTGCTTCATTTGTTTTTGTCACGATCGTTATGTTGTTGCAATAGTAGCACTTGCCACGCAACTACATTCGTTGCAAGAGTAACATGTTCTTGCCACGACTCTCGTTGTGTCGCGTGGTAATACCATTTGCCACAAACTTTTGCCACGAGTATCACGAGGTAGCGCGCAAGCTTTGCCATTTTTTTGAGAAACAAAAGCTTTGCCATTTTTTAAAATAACAAAAGCTTTGCCATTTCTTTGGAAAACAAAAGGTTCGCCAAACTTTAAAATAACAAAAGCACTGCCATTTTTTGAAAAAAAGAAAATCTTTGCCATTTTTACAATAACAAAAGCTTTGCCATTTTTTAAAAAACAAAAGTATTTGGCATTTTTTATACACATGCATGTATTTTCAGATAATTTAACTTAAATAATTTTTGTATACATAAAATTTAAATATATATTTATGAATTTAAGTAAGGCACAACATGAGGTCGCCGCAACTTGCATATATTTTCAGATAATTTAACTTAAATAATTTTTGTATACATAAAATTTAAATATATATTTATGAATTTAAGTAAGGCACAACATGAGGTCGCCGCAATTATTACGCCTAGAACTTGTCGCGAAGAGAGAGATTCATACACCTAGTAGTTAGTACTGTAGTAGTAGTAGTAGCAGCAGCAGCAGCGGTAGCAGTACTAGCTAGTAGTGTGTAGTAGGTGTCATGGTGGTGGTAGTTGTATTAGTTGTGGTTGATTTCTTTAAATTTATTTTGAAAGGTATTGTCAATTTTTAAAATGTATGTCAAAAAAGAATATACAAATTATAAGTAGTACAAATAATTTATAAATGTATGATTCTGAAAAGCATTTGTATATGTACGATGTTTTTTTATTTTAAATTGGAATTCGTTATGTTTTAAAGTTTATTTTAAAAAGTATAATACATAAAAACAAAAAATTGTGAATGTATGATTCTGAAAAGCATTTGTATATGTACAATGTTTTTTATTTTAAATTGGAATTCGTTATGTTTTAAAGTTTATTTAAAAAAGTATAATACATAAAAACAAAAAATTGTGAATGTATGATTCTGAAAAGCATTTGTATATGTACAATGTTTTTTTATTTTAAATTGGAATTCGTTATGTTTAAAAGTTTATTTAAAAAAGTATAATACATAAATAATACATAAAAACAAAAAGTTGTGCAATGTAGGCCTATCAAAGGCCATCAGCCTTGCCTTGCTCAACCGAAACGGGAGCGGGCATAGCCAATGGCCCAACAGGCCCAATACATTTCACATTGTGTCACAGGAATCTGTGAGACGGAGTTCGCGATGCAAGATGAGCTTCGGCTTTTAAGTTGATTCTTCGGTCACAGAACTAGCGAGGTGGGACTAAACGTTGCACAGCAACGAGCGCGACACTGTGTAGCATCTGCATTTTATAAATGGACCGGCCCAGTTTGATTTCACTATTCCCCTTCCCCATCCGCACCCGTGACCCCATCCCCTTCCGTTCCGGTTCCGCTTCCCATTCCCCTTCGCATCCGCATCCAGTTGACCATTTCGAAGAGGCAGCAGAGAGGCGAAGGGAGCAAGGTTGAGGGACCAAGGCGGAGGCAACAAGGCAGAGGTAGCAATATAATGGCGGGCTCCAAGCGCGGCCACAACAGTCGCTATCAAGCCCGCAACGAGCGCGGTCAGTTCGCCGTCAGAACCGAGGTGTACTACGCCTCGTCGGACGACGATGTCGTTCCAGCGGTGACTCGGTCGGCCGGTGCCAACCGCGTCAAAGGAGAGGCGCCAACCAAGGCCAAGTTCAAGAAGACCCCAGTGAAGAAGGGTAACCACCCCCGCGTGAAGGCCGGCAACATGGCGGTGTCGAGGACCGCGAAGAAGGTACTAGGGATTTCCCCCCTTTGATGAATTTCTGATTTTTGGTACTAGGGTTTCCCCCAAACCCTAAGGATTCGATTGGATTTGGGAAACATAGGCCCCGGATTTGTACTACATCTCCTCCGACTCCTATGTCCATGGCACTCCAATGCCGACCGGTCCAAGGCGCGACGAAGTGGAGGCTTCCAGCGGGCTGAAGAAGGGAAGCAACGGGGAAGGTAGCAGTGGAGTGAAGAAGAAGGGCCACATCGTGAAGAAGGTGTCAACCGCGTCGAAGAAGAAGGTAAGATCATTTCCTCCCCTCTCCCCCTTCCCTCTAATTGCAATATATTTTTTTAGATGGAAAAAACTTCCATTAAACACGGTGTCCAAGCAGATCCCTGGACACCAGAATAGCTACATGATCTAGTACTTGGTCCATCAAGACCATAGGACCAGTATTACAAGACATGCTCATGTTTGCTAAAGAGTGTGAATTACATTCCCTTGGGCATCGAGAGATAGAACATGACTGGGGGTTCAGATGTCTCGTCTCCTTCCTCTCGACACGGGCGACCCAGGTGACTCGGGCGACACAGGCGCGTTCCAGGCTGGAGGAGCCGTCTCGGCGCGTGGGGAGGGAGTCTCGAACGCGGGCTGGTTCGCTAGTCGAACCCATGCTACAGGGAGAGGTGCGTGCGTTGGGTCAAGAGGGGAGTTGGCGTCGAGTCCCGCGAGCGTGGTCCAGGTCTCGACTCCTCTGCAGTCGCTGAACTCTGGGCCATGGCAGAGTCCGGGGAAAGGGAAGGCCCTACAAAGTACTCACCCATCTTCCTCCCATCTCCATTCTGCCTGTCCCGCGGTGGAGGGCAGAAACCCTAGCGATTTTGGTCGGTTCGAGGTGGCGGGGCGACAGGAAGTCAGGGCTACAGGGAGAGGTACGTGACCATCCTGATGCGGATTTGAGCAAGCGCCTTCTTCACCTGTGGAATCCCAGTCGGGAAGTTGGGGTTTGTGGGGAAATTTTTGTTCCGAATCCTGGGTTGCAGAGTTCTAGTTTATCGGAGTTGGCTCCCCTTAGTGGTGCTAATCCGGTGATTAAACGTTGGTCTACTTTGGGAGGTGATACTAGGTCTTTTTCGCAGGTTCTCCAGGCCCCTTCGCAGCCTACGAGGAACATGGATCGTCGGCAGTTTCCTCCTAACCGTTTTAACCAAGGGTTTGAGGGAAATCGTGGCTTTCGACCTGGATGGCAGGGGCAGGGTAACAGGGGCTGGGTGCCTAGGGGGAGAGATAGAGGAGGTGGAAGGTTTCAAGGGGGAGGACGTGGTTATGGAAATCAGCCTCGCCAGAATGAGCAAGGAGGTATTAGTGAGTAGAAAGAGGATCTCAGTTCTAGACAAAAGTCTGCTTCCAATGAGGTTGAAACTTCTGTGAATAAGTACACTCAAATTATGGTGAATGAGAATCAGAGCATTCAAGAAGAAGGCAGTAAGGTTTCTGTAGGTTTAAATGAACAAAATGATAGACCTCAGTTCTGTCCAAGATGTGGAAGAGTGGGTCACATCGCTTCAGTGTGCCCTAATCCTGTGATTTGTACAAGGTGTCATTTGGAAGGACATGTTGCCAGAGTCTGCTTAACTAAAATGCCTTGGGAGTTCATCTCCCCTTTTTGTGGTTTCTCTGCATATGGACAGGGGTTTCATGTCATTGAGAGTGCCAGTACTGTGGAGGGGATAAAAAATATGTCCAATGTGGCTTTAGTAACTGTTACTTCTGGTCAAGCAGATGCCAGACAGATTGAAAGAGAATTCAAGATGAAAGCTGGACCCAACTCTACCTGGAGGTGGTATGCCAAAAGAATTTCAGAAGGCAAATATCAAATGAGGTTCCCTAATTCTCAGAACATTGATGACTTAGCCCACTTTACTGAAATGAGAATGAGATCTGCTCCTGATGTGGTAATCAAAGTGGATAAATGGAATCCTTCCACTGGTTCCAAGGGCCCACTGGATGTGGCTTGGTTTAGAATTACCAACATCCCTGTTGAGAAAAGATCTTATGCCAATGTGTGTATGGTTGCGTCGAAGGTGGGGTTACCTCTAGAAGTTGATAAGGACAGTTTGACAAAAAATGATTATGTTAGAGTCAAAATTGGGTGTAGAGATGTCACCAAAGTTCCTGCTAGTGTGGATGGAGTCCTTGACTTTCACTTCTATGATTACTTCTTTCAAAGAGAAGTTCCCCAGGATGGTTATACTGATGTTTCTAGGACAAAATGGATAAGGAATGAGAGAGACCAAGCTAAAGATGATTTCCCATCACCCAAAAAACAAAGGATGGAGCAAGCTAAACAAGCTGGCCAGGGATCTGAGGTGGGGCCTTGCAAAAATTATGATGCAGGAAAAGGGAAACAGATGACCAATGTGATATCTGAGAATGTTCAGCAACAATAGCTTTGTTCTGAGGGAGACAGTGAAGAAGATAGTTTTTTCACGGGTGATCTGATTGCTCCGAGAGCTGACCATTTGAGATTTGGTTCTTTCAATACTCTGAAACTTGGAAAAGTCACTGTTAATGAATATGGTTCTAACTTCATGAAATAAAAACAAGATTCCTTGGTAACCATTGAAACCAAGAGAGCTCTGTTTGAGAACAAGAAGAGTGACATTTTCCAATTGGAGGACTTTGGATCTGAGAAGAAATTATCAACTATTCTTGAGGATATGGGACCAGTTATGGTTGGTAGAGCCATTTCTATGAGCCCTGTCAAAGGGAGTCAAGGAGGACCTGAGGGTGATCAGTCCAGTCAGGAGGAGGCCCAGCACAAGGTTCAGGAGGGGCAAGAACAGCTTGCTGTAGTAACTGAGGCTGCAGGAAAGGAAGTGGGGGTGGATGATAACACTCAAGATAAAGATCAGGGAGCAAGTGGGGATCAGATTTCTATCCCAAAAGAAGCTGGTCAACTTATGAAAGTTGATTCTGTCGATTTAACTGATGTCTGGGAAGGATACTCCAATGAAGGGCTTGCTGTGCAAGGAAAAGACCAAGATATAAGCAAAGATGAATGGCCCAAGTGGCAAGAGGTGAGGCAAAGCAAGAGAATCAGAGCCAATGCGACTTTCCAAAGGAAGATCAACGATCAAGTGATCAGTGATGACCATCATGAGGTGGAAAAAGAAGGTATTATAGCCACTCATTCTAATTCTTTTGCAATCCTGTCTAACCAGCGTATTAGTGATTTGGCATCTAAAATGGGGATTCACACTCATTCCATTTCTTTTGAGAAAATTAATATGTTGAAAGATCTTGAGAATGCTAGAATAGATATGGTGAACAAATCTAAGGGTGCTGTTGATCAAAATAAATGTCTGGAAGAGGAAAATCTTCCCTTAGAGGATCAGAATATTTTGGATTGGCAGTCTGATTCCTCAGATGAGGAGCAGTTGATTGTTATAGACAGTATCAGGAAAAATAAATCTGGCAGGAAAGGCAAAAAGAAAAATTCTAGCAACAATAAGAAGCATCCTCTTGATGTTTCTGGCAAATTGAAGGGAGATAAATCTAAGGTTAGCCCTAGATTTAATCTCAGGGATAGAAATACCATTAAAAAAGTGATCAAATGATAGGCATTATTTGGAATTGCAGAGGGGTAGAGAAAAAAGGTCTTGGTTCTTATATAAAAGAGTTGTTATGGGACCATAAAGCTGATTTCATTGGTATCCAAGAAACTATGAAAAAAGCTTACTCTGAGAAATTCTTTCGGAAGATTGATAATAACAAGGATTTTAGCTGGTTTTGGACTCCCTCTAATGGGAAGTCTGGGGATTGTTAAGTGGAATTAGAAAAGATAAGTTTGATGTGGAAAGTTTTGAATGTGGGGAATATATGATAATTGCTAATGTTTTTGATAAGAGTGTTAGGAAAAGTTGGTCCCTGGCTAATGTGTATGGGCCGGCTCATGATGATGTTAAGGATAGTTTCCTGACTGAGCTCTCTAGTTTTTGTTACAAAGCTAAACATCCTATTCTTCTGGGAGGTGATTTTAATATCATGAGATTTAGCTCTGATAAGAACAAAAATTTCAATGATAATAAGTATTCCTGTGTGTTTAATCAGATCATCAACTCTTATGATCTTAGAGATTTGCCTTTATCAGGTGGAAAATTTACTTGGAGTAATAATAGGAAAAATCCAACCCTCGAAAAATTGGACAGTGTTCTCATTTCCAGTTCTTGGGAGAATGAATTCCCTCTTTGCAATCTTAGAAAAATTCCTAGATATATGTCTGACCACAATCCTTTGATTGTTAGGACAGACAACTCTCAAGTCATTGGAGCTAGACCTTTCTGTTTTGAAACAGCTTGGTTACGCCATGTTGACTTTAAGGAAAAAGTGAATGAAATTTGGAAAAAGAAAGTAAATGCCAAATCTAAGATTGATGCTTGGTGCATTAAGATGGATAGAGTGAAAAAGTTCCTGAAAGGTTGGGGACAGAGCTTGAAAGGTCATACTAGAAAATATAAAAACATTCTAAAAGAGGAACTAGAAAAATTGGAGAAGTTGGAGGAAGACTTTCTCCTGGATGCAGAGAATTTAAACAGAAAAACTTTTATTCAATCTGAGCTTTGGAGGATTATGGAGGAGGAAGAAATTTATTGGCATAAAAGGTCGAATAATAATTGGTTGTTGAAAGGTGATTGCAACACTGCTTTCTTTCATAGAGTGGCTAATGGAAAGAAAAGGAAAAATACTATTTTCTCTTTAAATCACAAGGATCAGGTGATTGAGGGTGATGATGCTCTGGTTGAACATTCAACTAACTTTTATAAAGAGCTTTTCAGTCCTTCTACATCTTCTGGTTTCTATATGGAACCTGGATGTTGGGACTCTCGGGAAAAGGTTAATGAGCAGGACAATGAGGAACTTGAAAAACCTTTTTCTGAATTGGAAATCAAAGATTCTGCTTTCTCTATGGAAAAAAATACAGCTCCTGGGCCTGATCACATCCCAGTTGAGTTTTACCAGCACTGCTGGGACATCATAAAAGGAGATCTTGTTGATCTTTTTGAGGATTTTCACAATTCAAAGTTGGACATTGGGAGATTCAATTATGGTATTATAACTTTGTTGCCAAAAGTGAAGGAAGCCAATAATATTAAGCAGTATAGACCCATTTGTCTGCTGAATGTTGTCTATAAGATTTTTACCAAAACTCTAATGCTGAGACTGGACAAGATCATGGGGAAGATTATTAATAGAAGTCAATCTGGTTTTTTGAAAGATAGAAATATCATGGATTGGATTTTCGCCCTACATGAGATTTTGCATGATACTAAAATCAGAAAGAGAGATGGCTTAATTCTAAAGCTTGATTTTGAGAAAGCTTATGACAAGCTTAATTGGGATTTCCTACAGGATTGCCTCAGGCAAAGGGGTTTTGGGTCTAAATGGTGTGACTGGATCAAGTTAGTCATGAATTCGGGTACTGTTAGTGTTAAGGTGAATAATAGCACTGGTAGCTATTTTAAATCTGGCAGGGGGGTTAGGCAGGGGGACCCTCTATCCCCCTTTTTGTTCAATATTGCTGCTGATACTTTGGCTAAAATGATAAATCTGGCTCAAAGGAATAATTTGATAAAAGGCCTGGTTTCTGAGTATATTGAAAATGGAATCGCAGTGTTACAATATGCGGATGACACTGTTCTGTGTATCCAAGATGACAAAGAGCAGGCTGCTTACCTTAAGCTTCTCTTATACTTGTATGAAGATATGTCGGGATTGAAAATCAACTTCACCAAGAGTGAAGTTATTTTGGTAAATCAAGAGGAAAGTAAAAGTCTTGAATTCAAAATATGTTCAATTGTTCAGTGGGTACGTGGCCAATCAAGTATCTTGGAGTCCTTGTTTCTGGATCCAGAATTCATATTGCTGATTGGCTTCCGATTTGTGAAAAAATCATGAAACGGCTTGATGGTTGGAAAGGTAGTACTTTGAGCCTGGGAGGGAGGTTAGTGCTGGTTAACTCGTGTCTTAGCAATCTGCCAGTCTATGCCATGTCTATGTTTTGGTTGCCAAAAACTGTCCTTGAAAGAATGGATACTGCCCGGAAAAAGTTCTTTTGGCAGGGGGGCAGCATGAAGAAAAAGTATCATTTGATTAAGTGGATTAAGATTACCAAGCCAAAAAGTAAAGGAGGTCTAGGTATTAAAGATTTGAGGCGAATGAATATTAGTTTGCTGTGCAAATGGTGGTGGAAAGTTGAGAATGGTGAAGGCATTTGGCAGGAGATCGTCAGAAAGAAATATCTGAAAAAAGGGATGATTTGTATGTTAAATAAAAATCCTAAAAATTCCCCTGTGTGGAATGACTTGTTAAAGGTGAGACACATATATTTGAAGGGGAGAACGATGCGAGTTGGTAATGGCAAATCTACTAGTTTCTGGCATGATAAATGGTGTGGTCTTGTCTCCTTAGTAGACAAGTTCCCTGAACTTTATCAGATTAATGTGGAGCAAAAGTGCTCGGTTGAGGAAATGAAAAGGAAAAATTGGAGATCATCCTTCAGGAGATGGCTTCATGAAGATCTTCAAAATCAGTATAGAAGGCTGCTTGACATTGTTTTTCGTTATAGTCTGAATTCTGATAAAGATTATGCTAGATGGGACTAGGAAAAATCTGGCATCTTCTCTGTTAAGTCTACATATAAGCATTTATGCAGACATGATTATGGGCTTAATTTCAGTAGGATTTGGAAAGCGAAGCTGCCTTTGAAAATAAAAATTTTCATGTGGCTGGTCATTCAAAATAGCATTCTTACTAAAGACAAGCTGGGAAAAAGAAAATGGAAAGGAAATAAATCTTGTGCTTTCTGTTCTGAGAATGAGAGTGTTCAGCATTTATTTTTTGAATGCTCCACAGCCAAGTATGTCTGGAGTCTTCTGGCTCATTCTTTGGGAGCTGTTTGTAGACCAAATAGTTTAGAACAATACTGGACTTGGGTTCAAAATATTTTACCCCAAGCGCCTAGTATGCATACTGTCGGTTTGGCGGCAGTTATTTGGGCCATTTGGAGAACCAGAAACAATGTCTGTTTCAATAAAAAGAAAATGAGATCACCTACTGAGATTGTTTGCTTGATTTGTTCCTTTTTGGCATATTGAACAGGTCTTTTCAAGGAGGACCTCAAAGAGCAGGTGATTCAAGGGGCTGAGGTGGTGAAATCCACGGCGCTCTTCTTCCACAATCAAGATATGCAAGCATGGGCGCATGATGATCTTCAGATGGTGCCGTTCGCTGGATAGTAGCGTGTGCTTCTAGAGTTGAGTTGGTGTTAGCTAGTCGTCCCTAGCTTTTGTTAGTTGGTTTGGTTCGCTTTCTTCAGTGGATGTTTTGGCGAGGAGCTTGTTACGTTGCTAAACCTTGCGGCTTGAGCGCTGTTGCTCCTTTTGGGGTGTTTAGTTCTTGATAGGTCGGAGGTTTTTTGGCTGGTCCAGTCATGTGTTCCCTCGGTGAACATATGTCTGTTCCTTCTTAGCATGGTTTTTGGATCAAACGCATGATCTGTGTAATTTCGTTGCCTTGGTAATGAAATTCGGTTTTACCGGTGTGGAAAAAAATCGAGAGATAGAACATGTAACAAAATCATATAATACATTTGTCCTAATCTCTCTAAATAAAGTGCTTAACACTGATCTGTTAATACAATTCTCCCTTATTCCATTTGCCACAACAGTAGCATCTGTTTCAAGGATGATACGTTGCAGTCCCATAGCTGCAGCTTGCTCCAGACCCTTTAAGCATGCTAATGCCTCAGCATGTTGGGCATTCATCAGAATCAGCTGAACCTGCTGCAGCCACAACTAAACCCTAAAGTGATGATTGTTGATTAGTTTAGCAGAGAGCTTTGATTTTTTTGAAGCAAGTACATAGCTATTTTTTATATGAATTGTAAACTCAGTTTTGTTACTGAGCTGTAAATCACAATTCAATTAAGTTTTTACAATGACAGGGTGCGTAGTTGTATGTATGTGCTCTTGTGTTGTTCTGAGAACTAGATTCGTACAACAATTGATTTACCTCTATTATCACACTGAGTTTTATCAAATAAACACAATTCAATCTTATGTACCCTACTAATTCACCAACAAGTTGCTGGGAATCTGTGTACTATTTGTGTTTGATATCATTGTTTTGGCGTTTTGGCAATGGTTCAGTAAATGCAATGCCGACAGTGTAATTTCATTTTATTTTTAACTATGAAAACTTAAAGTAACTACAATGACTTGTTTTTTATCTCTTGGTTCATACCAAGTAATTTTGAAGTTTATTTCCTAACATTCTCTGGGGTACGATTAGTTTATGCAATGTCTTGTCATATTAGCAAAACACTAAGCTTTTAGGGCTCAGTTCAGTGCTCTGGAGTATATACTGGTTACTACAATTGTGTGAAAGTTGAACTATAGGAAAAAATATTGTCACATAATTATTTTCATTTCAGACCTACTATTAAACTCCTGTGTAGCTGCTACATAGATTATAAATCTACACTTAGCTGATTACAAACTCATAGTACACAATAGCTTCATATATTTTTAGTATACTGATCCATTCTTACATTTTTATTCCAAACAGACCAGCAAGACATCATCTTTCGATAGTGAATGTTTCCTGTGTGACCCGGATAACGTACACACTGAGTCGCCAACGTCGTCTTATGCTTTCTCTAGCGACGATGAGAGTTGTGATGACCTGACCGAGTTATTTGAGAGGGCAATGGAGGAGAATGGCAAGAGGATGGAGAAGCTATACCGGCAGGTCAAGAAGAAGTTTGTTCCAAAGGAGTAGAGTGCATGGTGAAGTGCAACATGTCCAGCTAGTGCATGCATGGTGTAGTATAAATAAATGCAGCTAGTGCATTGTGGTCCATGCTAAGTTAGGCTATGCTGGTTCTTGCTACGTTATGTTATGCTAGTTGTTGCTAAGTAAGGCTATGCTAATGTTCTGAATGGTTTTGCTCTTATTTGTCAGTGAACTCATGTTAACTTGGGAGACTGCCATAATGATGAATGAACCAGTATAATGGTTGGTCTTTTGCTGGTTGTCTCTATCTGAACCTTGTGAGGCTCTTTTGCTTGTGCTGGGAGCATGGATACATATGTAGTGCCATACAAAAATATTAAACAAATATTTAGTACACATCCGAATAATACAAAGTCAATGTTCGAAAGAGCAAATATTAAACAAATAAATCATCAATCTCCCATTGTACTAAATGGTGGGCGACTCCGTCCGCAGTGTAAGTGTCATCAAGGTCTTCATCTTCATCCAATAGGGCGTCATGCTCTGGTTCAGGCATGGCTATCGCAATAGCCTGCTCAATAACACATGCATCAACACTAACCCCCTGAAGGCCAGACCTGCTCCAATTTGTCAACTCCGCATTACGTTGTTCAATATTCATGCCTTCCAGTCCTACTACAACTGAGTCTAGATCCATCTCGCCCAACTTCTCAGTATCATCTCCTTGGTGCCTAGGCTAGACTCAGCCGCGTGGCCAAGTCCTTTCTGCTACAGAGAATGTAATCCATCATTCATTATAATATAAAACCGCAACATGTTTGAATTCACGGACATAGCGCAATGGTTACGGCAGGACCGCAGGAGCACGCGGACCTGCGGATCTCATGTTCGAAACCCGTGCCCATTTTTTTTTAACTTTTTCCTTATTTTTATTGCAGACGTATCTTTTTTAGGACCTCTCTCGTCTTGTATGTTTTGTTTTCATTCACCGGCAACCTTGTTTAGCCAGAAGCTGCTATATATCACAACAGTACGCCTTTATGCATCCCACCCGCTGCCTGTACGGCCGCCGCTCCGCGCGCCTACCCGACCAGCCACCGACGACGCCAGATCCGTAGTCGCCTCGAACTCCTGGGTGCCAGGATTTCTGATTGCAAGGTATTGTTTTCCCTACCCGATTTCCGGTATTCTAGAAATAAAAGCATGCATGGCGGGCGGCCATGGAGGGCAGCTCCGGCGAGAAGCTGGGCGGCTAGCCCCTCCCTCGAGCCATCCACTGGCCACTGCAGTGTAGAAGTAAGATGGCATGGTGGTATATAGAGTAATAAAGTATAGATCGACCTGGTAGCTATACAACAGTTCAAGTGTGTGTGAGATCTCTCGGCCAACATAAACTTGGCCATAATCCTCTTTCTCCCTTCCTCGGTTCCTCCGTTCATCCCGTGACCGTGACTCGCGAGTCGCGACTAGGAGCCGCCGCGGTCCACCAGGCGCCAGCGCCAGCTAGCCAATCATTCAAGCCATTGCTCCAATCCCGCACAGGCGCACAGCTGCTCCTGCTCGCCTCGCCTGCTCCCGGCCTCCCGCAGGCCTCAATCCGCGCGCGGCACGCCGCCCCGACGGCGGACGGCCGACACTCGCGGACGAGGACTCAGGCCTCGGCAGCAGTCTGCCAAGCGCCAGCGGGCAGCGGCCACAGCCCACAGCCAGTCCGGGCGTCCCGCATCCGGCTGACCGGCACGGTGGCACTAGCTAGTCTCCGGGCGTTGTTTGTTCCTGGTGTGTTCCCGAAATGCCGTGCTTGGTGAGTTTGTTTTTTTTCTCCCAGATGGCTATGGCTTCATGGTTTAGAGATTTGATTTTCTCCCAGATCTGTGAGACTGTGATCCAAGAATTTTTACCGAATTTTTATAGCCATTTTATGGTTTAGGGATTTGATTTTCTGCTAGATCTGTGAGACTGTGATCTAAGGATTTTTATCGAAATTTTCTCCAGGATTTGAACATTTAATTGTATTGTCGCAATTTGCTTATTTTATAGCCATTTTACTGAATTTTTTCTTTGAATTTTGTTGTGTTGCTCATGAAAAAAAATTAGGACTACCTTGGTTTTAATTCTTGGTCCGCCACTGTATAGTATAGATCGACCTGGTAGCTATACAACAGTTCAAGCGTGTGTGAGATCATGTGGTATACACTGGCCCACACTCCGTCACAGTGAGTATCGATCTCCAAGTCCTGATAGGCGGTATAGTATAGATCTGGTAGCTATAAAGCGACGTCTTGTCTCTCTTTTGCCTCTAGTGTTGGTTTGAGCATCCCTAGAACTTGCCTTTCTAAGGTTATGTTTTGTTTCTCGGCCTGGCAAAACTATTTGGGAAGAATTGTTGAAGGTTGGCCGTTTAGTTTGGGGTTCAGGTTTGAGTTCTGGTGAGGCTCTTTCTTAGCTAAGTCTACAAATCTTATGTGGTAATAGAAATGAGGTAAAAATACAGCGCGTCGTATGTCAGATTGTGGAGATGAGCTTGCCTTCAGTAGTTCAGTCTCTGGCACGCACTACCATTAACCACTACAAGAACCAAGCCCCCAGTGGCGGATCTAGAAATAATATTTAGGGAGGGCTGGGCCAAAAAGAGCTAGGACACTTGAACTCAACTATATCCCATACGAAGCTAAAATATAGCAGTAAAGAACCTTTACATGATAACTATGATAAATAATCGAAAGCGCATTATAAATCGCATAAGTAAAAGATACAATTTTTCATAACTAACCAACAAAGATTGATGTTCCTCACTATTTGCACTGCCGCATTCTTCATGAATCATTAGAAGCAATCTATATACAAGAAAAAATAATTTAGTGACACAAATTTCAAGTATATAACTTCAAAGTTTTGGAGGTACGAGAAAACATATATCATACCACTAAATTGTTTCGAGGCACTATTGTCGTGTTTTTATGTCTTCAAATCTTTTTATGATTTTGTCATTCTTGATGTTTCTAAATATCTCCTTCTCAGTGTAGCATATCATTCGGTCATTGAGCCACACCCATTCTGTTACGCAAATCTGTCTTTATAATAGACATAGCAGAAAATATCCTTTCAACTGTGGCTATTGCCACCGGAAGAATTAATGTTAATTCAATGAGCTGATAAACCAATCCATAAGATGTTTTCATATTAGTCTTCACCATAATTTTAGCAACCTTTCCAAGCTCTGTACATCCAAGAAAGTCTGGACTTTTTCATCAGTACTTGAGGTGATGTATATCTTCTTGTACACATAAAGAAAAGGCAAAGCGAACACATACAGAAGTGTGCAGCCAAAAATTTAGAACAGTTAAGAGCATAAGGCAAAGCATACATGAGAAGACTCTATTTTTCTGGATTCCCAGCCTTAGTTCAGCCCATTTGCTTCAATGATTATAGGTAGACGACTAAACATCTGAACCCATCCATTCAGTGGAACACACAAAACATAACATTTGAACCCATCCATTCAGTGATTACCATTCATAGGTTTGTTGCACAAAGCTAACAACCTGATGGCAACCATTACCAAGTTATAGGTAGACGACTAACACAAGAGTTCTAGGGAGACAGCATTTGTACATCGGCACCATTCAGCTCAACTGAAATGGGCTCTGATCAAAAGAACAGGAACGTAGCCTGTCAAGTCACGACTTAGTTGTGCTATCAGTCCTAACAACCTTTTAGCAACAGACATAACCAGTTCACCACAAACAAGCCGTGCCATCAGTTCTTGATGATGAGGGCCATGATCAGGAACACCACCACTCTTATCAAACAGTAGACGAGGTACATCAGCTTGCACTTGTCCATAGCAGCGATGGCAGCCTTGCATCACGTTTGGTGCAGATGCGGTCAGCAACACGTTTGGTGCGGTTCACCTCCTCCTGAAGCTGGACCCTTGCATTGTTGGCCACATCGTTGCAGCGGATTTTGCAACAATCAGTGCCTCATTAGCTATGGCCTCACACTGTCTAGTGGTCTTTATCTCCTTCCACAGCTCCTTCAGTCATTCCTGAACCCTCTCAGGCCATGGCTCATCCTGCTATTCGACGAACTGGCACTACTACTCCGCTTCCTACTTCAACCAAGTGTAGTATCAGTGACCAGATTGACATAACACATGAAAAGTTTATAGACAATATGAAAGTCAATGAACTTTGGTATGAAGACCTTCAGTGGGCAGCCCAAGAAGCGTCTGCCGCTGTGCTTCCCACGTACTTATTACAGGAGAGGGAAGATAAATGGACACCAGTGGTGAGTCCACCAAAACAAGGACAGGGTGAATGCACCCAGCCTAGTCCAACAAACCAAACAAACAGCACTTGGC
The DNA here is from genome assembly GCF_000003195.3 of Sorghum bicolor. Lineage (NCBI taxonomy): Eukaryota > Viridiplantae > Streptophyta > Magnoliopsida > Poales > Poaceae > Sorghum > Sorghum bicolor. Next base: position 35,762,245 of record NC_012875.2, read on the forward strand.
TACACTAGTACAACCAAGAGTTCAAGCACCTAACCAAATGACACTACACCTCAGCCAGGCTAGCTGTGTATACTGCGAACCAAACAAAGCTCACTTGGCTTGCTACACCTAGGCCAAGTGCAACCTGGCTCCATTCAACTAGCCAGGCTATAAAAGGCTAGCAACCAAACACACCCTGAAAGGTTCAGACCATCTGTTGCCTGGTGAGAGAGGTATGCAGATCTTCTCACCATTCCAACACTGTCCACTTACAGCTAGTTGTTGTAGTAATCCATCATGCGAATAAAGGTCATGAAACAATTCCTCATTGTGTTCAGCATATTGTTACATTGCTTGAGAAGACCCGAGGTGCTGAATGGGGTAAGCAGTACACGTGCATGCGTGCCAATGTCAGATGACATCTCTTCATCCCAAACATCTTCATGGAGACAGTTTAGTTTTTTCGTAATCCAATACAAAAACCTAAGCACTGAGGTGTCAAGCTTAGGTGAGGATGAGGCCACAATGACATAGGGTAAGAAGCCAAGGTCAGCGATTCCATGGAATCTTGTAACTGGAATGTGAGCGCAGCATGCTCCGACATGAAACTATACCAGTTTACTCCTCTTCTGCTGGGTCATTGATTGTGGATAATTTTCTTATTGACTTGTGGCTTCCAATTGTGATGTACTCATAGACATATGATCAGGTAGCTTGCTCCAATCTGAATATTGCTGCATGCGTTTGCTGGGGTGCTGAATGTTGAATGCTTCTGCTTCTCAGTTTCTGACTTATTGCTGTTGCAGATCTAAAACCTACTCAATCTGTTTCAAATTATAATACATTTTGGCTTTCCTAGTCATCACTTAGATAACTATGTTCAGATGCACAGTGAAAGCAATGTAAGTCTCTTTTCCAAACAATGCTTTGCTGAATCGGTCCTACCTGTGTTGTTAATTGTTTTTAGCTGTGACAGTTTTCAACCCTGGCACCTGAATCGTCCTCAGCATCCTGCTATTCCCCATGGGAATGTGCTCGAGTTAAGGTCTATAGACTGCGTGTAAATCAAGCCAAGTTCACATCCAAGGCAAGTATACATTCATAGACCACTCTATTTTGAGCTATATTGGCATTCATATGTAATGTAAGTTCTAGAAACACATCTACACCTTAGAACAGATGGCGGGACAGCGTGCAAAGTGGAATGATGTCAATACCAAAATTTTGCTTGACCTCTGTATTGCCGAGAAGGATAAAGGCAACTTCATTAACGGGTTAACGACCGAAGGCATGGTTAATGTGGCACACAATTTCGCACAAGCTACAAACCAGTATTACACTGAGGGGAAGATAAGCAGCAAATTGACGACTTTGAAAAGGAGCTACAGAGACTGGCAGGTCCTTGCAAATAGAACTGGGCTCGGGCGTGGCAAGAGAGGCAACATTACCACTCCTGATCGATGGTTCGAGAACAGCTTCCCGGTACATGCACTCAACATTATTTCTGCTTTTGAATTTCTACAAAATTGCTCATGTGTTTGGTCGTACAATGCTAACCATGTCTTCCCTATAGGAAAGTAGTAAGCGGGTTCAGGCTCATAAAGCATGCAGGCCACCTGCTCACTTGAAAGAACTGTCTATTCTGTTCGGATCGCAGACCCCATACCAGGGTAATTTCATACCGGTCGGCGCTGGTATTGTTCACCCTACAGCCACACCAGGGATGCCAGGGGGCCCTAGTGGTGGTCTGCATGCCACACCAGGGATGTCAGGGGGCCCTAGTGGTAGTCTGCATGCCACACCAAGGATGTCAGGGCCCTAGTGGTGGTCTGCATGCTTCACCAATGATGTCAGGGGTGGCGCCAGCCGTCCTTGCACCAGGCAGAACATGGCTCCCAACCCACAGATCATGGAGTACTACATGAAAGCTATATCAGATAGCCTTACAGCTAGGGTTTCTCAGGAGCAACTCCGACCCAAGACCCCTGAAATAGAGGAGCTGCATGAAGTGATGGAATTACTATCACAGGATGGAGTTAAAGAAGGAACACAGCTGCATTACAAAGCTTTAGATTTGTTCAAGATCCCAATGTGTCGTAAGGAATACCTGAAGATGAAATCAAAAAATGCCCGCATTGGATGGATTGATTGGACCTGGACCCATGGCAAGTTCAACATGGGTGTTTGATTTTCTTTTGGATCTTTAGCGTTATCTTGCATGTTCAAGTTTTTCTATTGTGGTGAGACTTTGAGTTGTTATATTTGTTGCTTTATAGTTTAGTAATTTGCATCGATGTATCATCATTTCTGTTTTGCCGAACTATATTTTTGTATAACCAAGTTGTTGTAATATTATTCACTGCACGCCGTTGCATTCGGTTTGTTAATGATCTTGTGTAAGACATGTACTTGAACTATAATGTTTCAGATTGTTGTGTATGATTGAGAACAATTTGTGGTTGAACTTTTGATGAGAAATAATTAAATTAAAATGTTTGTTTTGATTGTCATAAAGCGACTGTCGTCGGTCGATCCACATTCCTTTGTGACCAGCCAGAGCAGGAACCAACAAAGAGTGTGTTTTGATTTCGTCAACTGAACATTGTGTCCTGTCACTTTATTTTCTGTAAATCACCAGCAACATTATCTCTTTAAGTTTATTTTATAATACTGCTATAGTTCCACCATCTCGTTTGTTTTAGGTTGGCTAAAGATTGTGTTTGCAATTGTTAAAGTCGATCGTTGTTGAGCAATTGGAGACCACAAAGGAGCAGTACACATTCTTTTGTTATTCTATCCAAAGAACACAGGGCAGGGCATTGATGTGTTGTCAATATTCTCATGCTCCCGATCAGAACAACGAAATGGTGGATTACACAATTCTGTTTTAGACTCTATTTATTCCCAATAATTGCCAAACAAAAGACTTCCCAGCAATATATATATGCATGCCCACAAATGGCCCCAGCATCTTTTTTGATCGATGCCTGATGCGAAGCGAAGGTTAAGCAATCTGCTACAACCATTTTGATCCTGATGTTCCCAGCTAGATTCACACTTTATAGGTGAAAGTTGACCTTGAAGGCGGCCACCCATATATCCACTTTGATATCAATCCAAAATTACAGGCTCGGATCTCTAAATTTATTTAAACAAAAATAGAGATCATGGGAGGGTGTAGGCCCTGAAAGCTATCCACTCTACTCTCCCTCCACAATGTACACTAGAACTCAGTGAACAGCAAAATAAAGGTTCCAAAAGACTTGGTGTTTTTTCATGATTTAAGAACATGGGTTGACAATGCTTTTTGTTTTGTGCAAGAGGAGCATGCATGTGGATTCTAGTTTGACCACTCTTTTGTTGTCCCCAACTGAAGGATGACATCATTCTCCATTGACCAAATGGCCCAGCAACAAGATGAAAATGTCCATGGCGAAGCTTATCATTCAGTTGGACCCTGATGTTGTTCCGCTCAGATGATGACAGGCACAGTGTGATACATGTTTAGTTCGAAAAAATACAAGAAAATTAATTCACTAGGAGTAACAAGTCCATCAACCCTTCGCTTTCGTATTATGGCTGCCAGTGTTACATGTTAGGACTTTATAATATATAAGTATATATGTATAGATATCCATTGATAAGTCTAGGGGGGAACTGACAGAGCACACATTGTTAATCTTTAAATGCATTAGCCTTCTCCTCAGCCATGTTTCTTGTGCTCAATCTATCCCATAGGAGCCAAAAAAGTACTTCATTGCTGACATGAAGACTTCCAATTGATCCAATTGCGAGTGTCAAAAGTTAACACTTTCTCGGCCCATATATTGCAGGTTGCTGAAGACCAGCATATTCCTGGGGAGGTTGCTGAAGACCAGCATATTCCTGGGGAGGAGAACTGTTGGCTGGATTGCAGTTCCAGGTGATCCATGTAATTTGTGGTGAGGCATGTATTGCATCAGCTGAAGTGTTCTTGTGTGCACAACCAAAAAAATATGGATGGCAAAATAAATCAAGTAATTTTCTCAAAATGATTGGCTTTTCTTGAAACTTTCTTGATCAAAATTAAAATTTTGAGCATAATATTGGATGTTTCATTTTGAGTTTCTGTAGTAACTATAAGCAGGTTTGCAAATGCTGACAGGGCTAATAGATTCGTATAGGATGTATGTATGTAGTCAAAATGTTATCCTAAGCTGACTGTTACTTGGATCATTGTTGGGTATTCTTAACATCATTACCAAAAGTAGACTAAGTTCTCTAAATCTAGTAACGGTGCCAAAAATGCCAAACCTATCCCTTACACCACTTAAGCCAAGTTGTCATCCCCAGCATGATATAAGAGACGCGGTATTGAAATATGCAATTGCTCTTCTAAATAAATAATGAATGGGATCTGCAAGCGCACAGATTAATACCGATGCAGCATTTTAACCGGAAAGTATTCCAGGTATCGTTATTTATATTTTTACCACTGGGAAGGGATTAACAATCATCAATATTGATTACAGAATAGAATATGAGATTGAGCATCTATCATTGCATGTATAATTGAGAACATTATATCTAACTCTTCATACAGGGATAAGTGTCACATAAAAGATATATGAAGTAATAATAGTGACAAGGATAACTAATCTGATCTAGCCACATAATAAATATGATAAGCACCTCAATTAGATACTCTAGAAAGTCATTAGCATGGTATTAGAACGAACTACAAGAATATTCCCTAAGTTATTCTCAACTATATAGTCTAGTATTATCATAATTAGTGCAAGCATACTTAGCAATCATTGCGAGACAAGACTATACCCATGCATAGTGATATTAGCAAGGTAAATGAGAAACATAGCAATCACTCCCCTGTAATAATATTGCTCTGCCAGCCCAATACACGAGAGGGGGATTATATAAGAATCAATGAAGCTGTCACTATCACGAACCACCCCACGATCTGGCATATTGGGTACAATCGCAGATAAATACAGTATAAGCACCACGCCTACACAATATCTATCATTTACCCATGGATCCGATGGATAAACGCTGTACGATCCTAAGCATGTATATAGATCCAATCTAACTAAGCCAAGTACATAACTATGATAAACTAAGAACAATATAATCTTGAATATAAGCAAGTAGAGCAAAGTCATAAGCAATATATTGAAGTAGAACAAAGTCATATTCATAATATTGAAGAACAAAGATGATTAGAAGAACAATTAGAAGCACAATTAGAGAATTACCAAGAATCCTCCTGACAGATCCGGAAACCAATCGAAGATTGACTCCTTCTAGTTCTAATCCTATGTAGCTATGCTAATCTAGATGTCTAATTGATGTGGTGGCTCTAGTCTTGATCAGGGGCTTCTTCTCCCTTGAGGAACAATGAATTAGGGTTGAGAGGCTCTCTCCTCTAGGGGCCAGGGGGTCTGGTTTTATAGTCCCTTCAAGCGAATATGGGCGTTGGATCAAACCGACTTAGATTGAACGGTTATCCTTGATCCTTTAGGTCGGTGTAGATCTCCCACGAAGCAGAGTCCTGATTGGACTCAGGGAGGGGGCGGGCGCCCAGGGCAGGAGGGCGGGCGCCCTGCCTCTAGCCCCGTTTCGCCTCCGCTTCGGTCTCGTGGCTTCTGGAGTCTTCTAGATATAAGATAATTGCGCGGCACGTTAATATCTCTATGTAATCCCGACGTGTGGGCCTTTCTTCCGTATTTCCTGATAACCCCCTGCAGAAATAGACAAACACCAAAACTCGTGGAATTCTGTCAGATAAAACCCTAAGTCTAGATGTTGATTTCATTTGGATCCTTTTCTTTGTTTATTTGATAATTAAATTTGATACTTAAGGACCGTCAACAATCATAAGGTAGCGAAATATGCTTCTAGGTTTTAATTTTGCAAAGAATTTATGTAGATATGTATCTATGGATCTACAACTCTGCATCCTGGCATAACTGGTTGTGCAAAACTAAGACTCTAGTTTCAGCTGAACAAGCACCGTAAATCAAGAATAATAGCGACAACAAAGTGCCTCAAACAGGCAAGGAACAAGGGAGTTCACCTATTCTGACTGTACTTCTTCCAGAGTTTGTTACCCATCATACGGTATGATCCCTCTGTTGATGCAAAAGCTGGTCTGCAAACACAAAGGGCTAATACCCGATTTCAAACGTTAAGGCGTGCCAGCCGATTGGACCTTACTATCGGCAAAGGTGATAACTCGAATACTTTAGTCCTGACAACAGCGATGCGCCCGGATGTCACGGCTAAGAGGTACTCACGCGGAACTTGAGAACACGCCGAGCTTGAGTCGACGAATTCCTAAGAACTCGTAATGAAAGGGAAAAAGGTATGACGAAGTCGTCGAAAAAAGTAGATGTTGGAATATGAGTAAAAACGTGTGTTTGATTGATTGATAGCTATCTTATTACAAGGTCCTAGGGTCTATATTTATACCCTGCTCAAAGAGCTACAGCCAGACACGATTAGAATTCGAATTCCAAATTACACGGAATCCGTATACAAAATGATTTAAATAATTAAGGAAATAACAAAACTATCCCCCGTGACAAACTGAAACTCTTCCACAAACCATCGGCGGCTTCCGAACTCTCCCTTCGTATCATCGGCAGACTCCCTTGCCATAGTCATCGGCAGACTTCCTCATCATAGCCATCGGCACAGACACATCACCGCCTGTAGACTTAGTCACGTTCAACCTCTCCTTCATCGGCAACCATCCTCATCGGTAACTCATCCTGTAAACAAAACACTGCCGTCTTATCCTACCGGCCTGGACACGTGCCCAAAAACGGTGTCAACACATGCCCCCCAATTTCGGAGTATGAAATCATCAATGCTCCGAAATTCTCTGCAGTAATGATGCCTTTTCCCGCAAGTAATGCTCCTAATCTGGTAACCGACAACCTCAATCTGAACAGCTCTGATCCTATTCTTCTGCATATTCCTCGAAATCCTCAACTTCCTAAACGGGCATTTCCTTCTCAACCGTACATCGGCAATATTACCGTTACAAAGATCTGCCGATGAACTGATCAGGACGTTCGTACAAACGGCTATCTTCACTTTACTCGCCCATCGGCAATATGACCGTTACAGGACGCTACCGATGGACCGACCAGGAGATCCCGCACAGTAAAATATCTCCAGATAATGACCGCTTCCCGTCAAATCACCTGCACAATCCCTTGATTATCGTGCGAACAGTTACCATATCTACCTGAGCACCCTCGGATTTCTCGGATGCGGCAAGGAGATAAGTCAGATTTGCCCTTGCCCATTTTGTCCTATAAATAGTTCCTTCTCGGGTACTCCTTCTCCATCACATCATTCCACCATCCCAACTTTACTTTCCTAGCGGCGGCGCTATTCAAAATCTCCAAGACCTCCGACAAAGACTCTTCCTCACCAACCCCAGAGCCCTCAAAGACCCTCCTCGTCGCAAGATGGCCATTAGCTTCATCGTCCCTGAGGTCAGTTCTTCATTCCATTTCCTGTACTTTTCCTCACATCCCCGTTCATCCGCAATCCATTTTACTGAATATTTTTTTTCTCTTTTCTTTGTGTTCTTTTTCTTTATTTCCAAAACCACCAGGAATTGTCCAACAAAATTGTCATCCCTACCGATCAACCACACCTCCAATGCCTCGGCCCTCTAGGGGATCCAGATCCAACCGATCTTATTAACGCAGAAACCAACAGGATCCCTTTCAGAACCGAAAATTTTTCTTTAGATCTGTGGAAAGACACCTTCCGTTCTTGGCCCAGCCCTACTGTAGGGTGGAAAGACTGGTTCTTGAGGGTCAGCAACTCCAATGAAGTCCAGTGGGGTGAGAGAAAGCTAGATCAATGCATTAGATTGTCCATTGCCGATATGCACAGGAATGAGTCACTGTTGATAGCTGCATCTTACTTTTGGTCAGACACCCTCACCGCTTTTGTCTTTGGCCACGGCCCTGCTTCTCCTACTCTTGCCGATGTAGCCATGCTCACCGGTCTAGATATATCTTCTGCCGATAGCACCCACTTTTTTGACACCGCTCCTAGTGCCAAAGTGGAAACTTGCTCCATCGGCGGCTGGTCAGGGTACATTCAGAAGTATCGTGGGACGGGGCCTGTCAGCATAAAGGAACAAACCACCTTTCTGAACATGTGGCTGGACAAGTTTGTGTTCTGTGGTCGATCGGCAGGACCGACTTCCGTCTATCTATCGGCAGCAGAGAGACTGGCTAACGGTGGCCGATTCCCTCTCGGCCGATACTTGCTTGGCGCTGCTTACCATCTCCTCCATCAGGTGGCCAAGAAACTCCTGCTCGGCCAGTCTACTGGCAACTTAGGCGGCCCCTGGTGGTTTATCAATATGTGGCTTAATCTGCATCTGCACAAGCGCCTCAACTTTAACTTGTTTACACAGCGTTTCCCAAGAGATATATCTAAAAATCATGTGTTGGGTGAAGAAGAATCGGCAACACGCGCTCCCCTAAACTTTGGCGAAGCCGTCATAGTCTTGCCTGGTTCAGGGGGTAACCCAGATCAGATCGGCCGATTCTTCCAGACTTTGTATGAGGGCTTGGCCAGAGATGAACGACCATGGTTGGCCTTTGATGACCCAGATAGTATGCTCCCTCTGGTTTTCAATCCATTTGATGAAGCTCTTGACAGGGATAATGAGGTGATGATGGCAATGCTGACTCCTAGAGCCATACCAGTGAATTTCTTTGGTAGCACAAAAACCTCTCCCCAGACTTATGAATTCTACAACCCATCGGCATTAGCTCGTCAATTAGCTTTCGGCCAGCTGCCGATTGCACTCTGTTATGCCGATGTGATAAAACCCAGGGAACCCATCACCAACTTTCTTGAGTGGATTCGAGTAGCTCAACTACCACCAAATGCCGATACAGATGCAGATTTGTCAGAGTGGGTTCCAGCCGCTTTCATTACTCAGGCATACAAGCTATGGTGGGCAGAATGGAAGGAGCATCTATTCTGCAAATCAGTCCTCTCGTACCGCGGCATGATCGACCCCGAGTACAAAGTCCCCGATGACGTTGTAAGTATATCGAACCGGTGTTCCAATTTTTTCAATCCTATTTCCATCGGTAACTCACCTTTGTATCCCTTTTGCAGGTTGACAACATCCCCCCATCGGTTAGCAGAAGTGGTAGGCCGATTGACCTGTTTCCACCAGGCCCAATTTCTTCAATCGGCCACAATGCTCCCACTCTGGCTACCATTGTTCATCGAGGTGCGCGCCTTAAGAAAGTCACCACCAAGAGAATTCAGACACCACCAATGGTAGCTGCTTCCACTCTGGCATAGGCTTTCAAGGCAATTTGTCAACCCTTTTTCATTTATACTGATTACCTTTATATCGGCTACATTTGTATTCATAAACTCCTTTTTGTTGCTGCAGCAAACCAGTGCATCGGCAAAAGCCAAACGCCAAGGTGCCGATGCCCCCCAGTCCTGCCAGCCAAAGAGGAAGGGCGCCAAGAGTACCAGGGCTGGAACAAAGCGCCAGAAAGTGGCAACTCCTCCTCTTCCTCCGGCATCTCCTATTTCGGTGGAATCTTCTCCTTCCCCTCCAGATGTAGAGATCCAGCAAGCACCATCTCCCCCTCATCCGCAGGAAGTACCAGAAGCAGACGAACCCCAGCAAGAAGAACCCCAAGCAGAAGGTACATCGACTGTCGTAGGTGAGCAAACAACTGGCCAGGCAGGTTCAATCACGTCATCGGCAGTTCCCCCAATTCAGACAAGCATCGTTCTTCCTCAGGGTAACATATTTTATAATATTGCCACCGATGAACTTATTCTCATTCAGCCTCATAACTCTTTCTGTCTTCCTTTCAGTCGATGTTGTCCCATCGGCAACCCTGGCCGATCAACCTGTGGCCCCACCGGCATCTTCCAGTCAAAGGCAAGAAATAGCCTTGAAGCAAGTAAGTCGCTCAGCCTTCATCAGTATTATTTGCCGATTCTCCGAGCATGAACTAACTTACTTTGTTTTTCCTTCCCAGGAACAAGATTCTCCCGATAGCCTTTTCTCCTTCGCCATCGATATCTCTGAAGAAGAAGGTGAAGAAGCAAGCTCTTCCCAGACAATTGGCATCACATCGGCAGAGATCAGGGCCAAGCTGGAAGAACTGTCGGCCCTCCTTCATCAGGACACGGCACAACTGGTCGATGACTCCGACCCAGCCAAGGTTCTGTTCAGGACTCTCAGAGGCCAGATCCCAGCCGATGTTGAAGAAATCCTCTTCCAAGCCGCACATTTGGAGAGTCGTCAGCTGCAGTACCAGAGGGCTTCTCGGCGTCTTGCCGATAGAGCTGCTCAGACTCAGCTCTCTGAAGAGATGAGGAAAGAGAAGCTCCTGACCGATGAGAAGCACAAGAACATCGGCATCTTAAGATCTTCAGGAGACACGCTGAAGCAGAAGATATCTGACTTATCGGCAAAAAGGGAATCCCTGTTGGCAGAACTCAAACAAGTGGAGGACGCCTTGTCCCAAGCCCAACAGGAAGAAAGTCAACTGCCAGAGACCATCAAGCTTCTTGAGCATGAGCGGAACGTCCACGGTCGCAAGGCACTACAATTGAAGAAGAAGCTGAAGCCGATAGAAGGCTCTGCCGATGACGATATCAAGGAGATAGAAGCAGCCAACCAAATCCGGCTACACGCCATATCGGCGATCCAGGCGCTGCTGAACACATGAAGCTCTCATCGGCGACACATCTGTGTTTTCCAGCTCTTTTAGCTTTTAGTCTAGCCGATAGGACTGTTATCGGCATCTTTTGAAACATTAAGTCCTGCCCCCAAACATTTAAATCCAGCCGATAGGAGTGTTATCAGCACTTAAACTTTTATGCATCGACCCATATGCTGGGGTAGTACTTTAAATATTTGCCATTTAATGCTCTGGGAAATTCAACTCCTTCGAGAGTTTCCAGAATATAGGCATTTCCAGGAGCCGATCGACTTATCCGATAAGGACCTTCCCAATTAGGAGACCACTTTCCAAACTTCGAACTTTTAGTCCCGATTGGTAAAATTAATTTCCATACCAAGTCCCCATGGGCAAACTCCTTAGCCTTTACTTTCTTGTCATACCATCTAGCAACTCTCTTCTTATTTTCTTCTATACTCATTAAAGCCTTTAACCGATGTCCCGCTAGATTATCTAACTCATCGGTCATCAAAGTGGCATAATCATCAGCAGCTAATTGATCTTGAAAAGATAATCGCCTAGATCCAGCCTTAATCTCCCAAGGTAACACTGCATCATGTCCATATACCAATTGATAGGGTGACACCTTGGTTGATCCATGACAAGCCATCCGATAGGACCACAACGCTTCATTTAATAATGTATGCCACCGCCTAGGATTTTCTTCAATTTTTCGTTTGATAAGCTTGATAATTCCTTTGTTAGACGCCTCGGCCTGCCCATTGGCTTGAGCATAATAAGGAGAAGAATTCAACACTTTAATCCCCATACCGATTGCAAATTCATCAAACTCCCCTGATGTAAACATAGTGCCCTGATCGGTAGTAATTGTTTGAGGAATTCCAAATCGGTAAATGATATGCTCCTTCACAAAATCAATCATATTGGCCGATGTGACTTTCTTTAAAGGAATAGCCTCGACCCACTTAGTGAAATAATCAGTGGCAACTAGAATAAACTTATGCCCTTTGCTAGATGGTGGATAAATCTGGCCGATCAGATCAATAGCCCATCCTCGGAACGGCCAAGGCTTTATGATAGGATTCATAGCCGATGCAGGTGCCCTTTGAATGTTACCAAACTTCTGACACCCTTGACACCCTTTGAAATACTTAAAGCAATCCTCAAGTATAGTCGGCCAATAATATCCATTCCTCCTAATCATCCACTTCATCTTAAAAGCTGACTGATGCGCTCCACACACCCCTTCATGAATTTCTCCCACCAAACTCCTAGCTTCATCATCACCTAAGCATCGGAGAAGAATTCCATCAATAGTTTGATAGTATAATTCATTGTCGAGGAGCACATACTTGGTCGCTTGAAATCGAACTCGTCTTTCAACTTTCTTAGATGGATCTTCCAAATAATCAATAATTTCTTTTCTCCAATCATCGGCATCAATTGCCGATACTGTATTAATTATAGGCTGATATCCTGAGGCATGCTGAGCTAACCGATTGGCCTCTTCATTATGCAATCGGGGAACATGCTCTAAACGGAAATCTTTGAATTCATTTAACAGTTGCATACTCCTCTCGTAATAAGTTACGAGAACTTCACTTCGGCATTCATAGCTCCCGGCCAATTGATTTATAACCAGCATAGAATCCCCGAAGACTTCGACAGCGTCAGCACGAACTTTCCTTAACAACTCCAATCCTTTTATCAAAGCCTGATACTCAGCCTGATTATTTGTTGATGTAGCAACAATCGGCAAGGAAAATTCATACTTCCTCCCCTTAGGGGAAACTAATACTACGTCGATCCCTGCCCCCCGGTCACATGTAGATCCATCAAAGAAAAGCGTCCAGGGCACAATTTCCAAAGCCTCCACTGCACCGCAATGTTGAGTCACAAAATCGGCCATAATATGCCCTTTAACTGCCTTAGCCGATTCATAACGCAGATCGAATTCCGACAGCGCCAAAATCCATTTACCGATCCTGCCACTCATAATCGGCATAGATAGCATGTACCGGATCACATCATCTTTGCAAACAACAGTGCATTCGGCCGATAACAAGTAGTGCCTTAACTTGATACACGAAAAATATAAGCATAGGCATAGTTTTTCAATGGCCGAATACCTGGTCTCAGCATCAATCAACCTCCTGCTTAAGTAATAAATTACACGCTCTTTCCCTTCACATTCTTGAATCAAAGCTGAATCGATAACCATCCCATTGGTAGACAAATACAATCTGAAGGGCTTTCCTTGCTGAGGTGGAATTAGAACTGGAGGATTTACTAGATACTCCTTGATTTCATCCAGAGCTAACTGCTGTTCTTTCCCCCAAATAAATTCTTGATCGGCTTTTAGCTTAAGAAGAGGACTGAAAGCACGAATTTTACCAGACAAATTAGATATAAATCTCCTGATAAAATTTACCTTGCCGATCAAGGACTGGAGCTCAGTCTTGTTGGTAGGGGCTACTATTTTATTGATGGCATCAATAGATCTTTGACTAATTTCAATCCCCCTTTGATGCACCATGAAACCGAGAAACTGCCCTGCCGATACACCAAATGCACACTTATTGGGATTCATCTTCAATCCGTGCTTCCTTGTGCACTCCAATACCTTTCGTAGATCGGCAAGATGCTCTGTGAAGTCCCCGGACTTGACCACCACATCATCAATATAAATTTCTACCAGTTTGCCGATGAACTCATGAAATATAAAATTCATGGCCCTCTGATAAGTAGCACCAGCATTCTTGAGGCCAAAAGTCATAACTATCCACTCGAACAATCCAACATGACCAGGGCATCTGAACGCAGTCTTCGGAATATCTTCTTCAGCCATGAATATTTGATTGTACCCTGCATTACCATCCATAAAGCTAATAATTCGATGCCCAGCTGCAGCGTCAACCAACAGATCGGCAACTGGCATTGGGTATCCATCCATCGGCGTAGCTTTGTTAAGGTTCCTGAAATCAATGCAGACTCGAAGTTTCCCATTCTTCTTGTAGACCGGAACAACATTGGAAATCCATTCGGCATACCGACGCTGCCGAATAAAAGTAGGTCCAGGCTTATCACCACTACCGATATCTACTTCTACCAAATCATCGGCCGATGTGAATCCCTGGCCTAACATTCCATCATCGGCGAACCTATCTATTAAAAACCGTCGTCAGAACCGACTGCTTGGATCGGTGGAATCTCGTAATCGGCAACCTTGAGAAAATCTTTCTCCCAAACTTCTCTTGAAATGCACCTGGTCCTCTCATAGGTGTCTGCCTCGGCCGACGCAATAACATAAGAAGAATCTCCCGAGACAATCTCAATTTTGTCATCTACCGACTGAACCAAACATTGGTGCATTGTAGATGGGATGCAACAATTAGCATGAATCCAATCTCTTCCCAATAGCAAGTTGTAAGCACCCTTTCCACTGATCACGAAGAAGGTTGTCGGCAAGGTTTTGCTGCCGATAGTCAACTCTACGCATATTGCCCCCTTGACCGGAGACACATTCCCTTCAAAGTCTTTGAGCATCATATCGGTCTTGGTTAAATCTTGATCTCCTTTTCCAAGCTTCCGATACACCGTATATGGCATGATATTGATAGCAGCTCCTCCATCAATTAAGATCTTAGTCATCGGCTGCCCATCAACCCTTCCTTTGACAAATAGAGCCTTGAGATGCTGTCTTTCATCATCGGCAGGCTTCTCAAAGATAGCCGTCATCGGATCTAGAGCCAACTGAGCTATTTGATCGGAAAACTCCACGTCATCATCACTGGATGGCGCAAGGAATTCCATCGGCAACATAAAGACCATGTTGACACCTGTCGTTGGACCTTCCCCCTTAGGATCTGGTTGTTGTCGATCCTCAGGTTTTCCAGAGCTTTCGCCCTTGCTTAGCCCTTCTTGCCTTTCACGCTGCAACCTCCTTTTCTGTGTCTTGGTCAGCCCTTCTGGACACCATGGAGGAAGTGGCTTCTGCCTTGCTGCTGGGCATCGATACTCTCTCGACTCCATCCGATGTGCATTAGCATCCCTGCAAAATATGAACTCATCGGGAACTCGTGCATTAGTCATCTCCCCGAACTCTTCCTGGTTCCTGGAAAAATATTGGACACGATCACCGAGCCTATCGTGCACATTGAGCCTGCCCCCCAGCCGATCATGAACTGATGCTCTTCCTCTGATCGGCCCATTAAATCGCTGATTGTCATCATGATAACGCCGATCGGTCCTATCATACCGATCATAACCATTGCACTCAGGGCAGTCTCTGACAGTGGGAAGCTTAATATTTTCCTCCCAACAATGGATGAAGAACGGACAGTTCCAGTGATCTCTATGCCGATCCCACTCCTGTCGGCGTCTCTCTTCCTCCCGACGATAATCTTCTTGCTGGCGCCGATACCGATCTTCCCGTTGCTGCCAGTTATCTCGAGGCCTTCTATGAGTTATAACGATGCCAGACCGGGGAGGCCTACCTGAGCTGGTTCCTTCCTGAACCAAGCCCCTACCTCTTGCATCGGCAGTAATAACTTGATGCTAAGGATCTACCGATGCACTCCTCTCGGCTGCTTCTGATGTTAAGACCTTAGCCTTTCCCTTAGCATCCAACATGTTTGTTGGGAAAGGATGTTGGTCTATCTTCATCGGCTTCTGAGTCTTGGAACTGTCAAACTTGATTCTCCCAGACTCTATAGCCGATTGCAGCTGCTGTCTGAAAACCTTGCACTCATTGGTGTCATGAGAAGTTGCATTATGCCACTTGCAATTTCATCTTCTTTAACTCCTCAGCCGATGGGATCACATGATTAGGAGACAGCTTGACCTGACCTTCCTGAAGTAGAAAATTAAATATCCTATCGGCCTTAGCGGTGTTAAAAGCGAACTTCTCTGGTTCCTTCTGCCCAAAAGGGCAAGACATCGGCTTCTTCTTCTTTACCCACTCTGCCAAACCGATGACTGGTTCCTCATCAGAATCTGAGCTCGTTGCCTCATCAACAAATGATACCTTCTTGTTCCATGCTCTTTTGGGCTCGAAAGGCTTGATGTCTTGATCAGAAATCCTCTGCACCAAATGACTTAAGCTTTCAAACTCCTGAGAAGCATACTTATCCCTGATGTGTGGCAATAAACCCTGGAAAGCCAAATCGGCTAGCTGCCGATCATCTAGGACCAGACTATAACATTTATTTTTGACTTCCCGTATCCTCTGCACAAAACCCTCAACCGATTCATCATTACGCTGCCTTAATTTGACCAAATCGGTGATCTTCTTCTCATGGACCCTAGAAAAGAAGTATTTGTGGAATTGTTTTTCCAGATCGGCCCAAGTAATCACTGAGTTGGGAGGTAGTGATATGAACCAGGTAAAAGCCGACCCAGAAAATGATGATGAAAATAAACGAACCCTCAATTCGTCCCTGTTACCAGCTTCACCGCACTGAATAATGAATCTGTTGACGTGCTCCATGGTTGACGTATCATCTTGCCTAGAAAACTTAGTGAAATCTGGTACCTTGTACCGGTGTGGAAGTGGGATCAAGTCGTATGCAGGAGGATACGGTGTCCGATAAGAGTAAGTATTGACTTTGGGTTTTATCCCGAATTGGTCTCTCATTACTTCAGTAATCTTATCGGCCCAGTATGCATCGGCATCTTGCCGATGGGGCGGTTGCGGATCAGGTGCCTGCTGGTAGGCCTCCACGTGTCTGTTCGGTGCACGATCTGCACGGAACATTGGGTTGATCATCTGGTCTCCAACCTGTGGACCACCACGCTGTTGCCCGCCAATCTGCTGTCCGACGAACTGCTGCCCGGGATTCACTGGCTGGTTAGGGATCCCCTGATTCAGAAACCCGGGATAGATCTGTCCTTGCTAGAACCCTGTAGCCTGGTGACTCTGTTGGGGTGTTTGCGGAAAGACTTGCTGCCGAAGCCATCCATTATTAGCGTTCATCGGCATAGGCCCTGCCGATGACTGGTAATTGGGCATCATCATTGAATTGACATACCCTGACTGAGCCATAGACCTCTGTTGCATCAGCATCGAGTCTGCCGATGCGTTAGGCATCTGGAACATTGGAGCTTGAGAATTACCAGTGTGAGGTCTTGCAGTAGTAGTTGTATTATACTGGGGACTCTGGATCATCGGCATATTGGGAGGTGCCGATGTCATAGGAGTCTTGCCTCTCATATCAGTCGTCTGTGATGTACCCGGCGTTAACTCTGGAGGCATGCCATAACCCCACCAGTTGGGGGGAGGGGTTAACCCTGTCATTGCCGATGCTAACAGATCTGTGGCAAGTTTAATCTGCCCATCCGAAGTTTGTGGATTAGTTGTCATCGGCATAGACTGTCCATCGGTGATTCCTAACGTGCTTGGTGGAACAGGAATCTCCATACGCGCAGCGGCCGTAGCAGCCGATGGAGCTGTGACCACTGGTGACTTTGGCTGGTGATAAGTGGGGCCCACATAATCTGGTGGCAGTTGTCCCTCCTTGAAAGTTCTCGCCACAGCATTGAAAACCGTATTAGACAGTACACCAGCTTGATTGATCAAAGCGCGGTTGATCGCACTGTCAACCATCTCTTGAAGCTTGCCACGATTGGACTCAAAAGTAACCTGCCGAGGAGCCGGTAGTGCATCCTTCTGAATTACCTCACTGCTCCTGTTCATGCTGAAGGACCTCAGGCATTGCTGCTTGTAATCCTCCATGGCTTTAGCAATAGCTTGCTTCTGCTCATCCTTGAGATTGGCTTCTGTCACGGGGATGACGTTCTCTTGATCAAACTCAGAAGTCGACATGTTGATCTTGATCTTGGATCGGTCCCACCGAGCGTGCCAAAAGATGTGTTGATGCAAAAGCTGGTCTGCATACACAAAGGGCTAATACCCGATTTCAAACGTTAAGGCGTGCCAGCCGATTTGACCTTACTATCGGCAAAGGTGATAACTCGAATACTTTAGTCCTGACAACAGTGATGCGCCCGGATGTCACGGCTAAGAGGTACTCACGCGGAACTTGAGAACACGCCGAGCTTGAGTCGACGAATTCCTAAGAAATCGTAATGAAAGGGAAAAAGGTATGACGAAGTCGTTGAAAAAAGTAGATGCTGGAATATGAGTAAAAACGTGTGTTTGATTGATTGATAGCTATCTTATTACAAGGTCCTAGGGTCTATATTTATACCCTGCTCAAAGAGCTACAGCCAGACACGATTAGAATTTGAATTCCAAATTACACGGAATCCGTATACAAAACGATTTAAATAATTAAGGAAATAACAAAACTATCCCCCGTGACAAACTGAAACTCTTCCACAAACCATCGGCGGCTTCCGAACTCTCCCTTCGTATCTGGCTGTAGGGTTTAGGGTTTAGGGTTTAGGGTTTAGGGTTTTTGCCACTGGGGCATCCTCTTTCTGACCATCTCTAAGGTATGGAGTAAGCTCACTCTCCAAAATCACAGGGAGGATGGAACTATCAAAAGTAGGGAGTTCACTAGATTCATTGAACTCTTCCTCATCAACTTGATTTTGAACTCCAACAACCCGCTTTTTCCCAGGGGGACCACTTGTCGTTTCTTATTTCTAGTGTCGTGCACATAGAAGACTTGGGAAACCTGACTTGCTAGTACAAATGGCTCTTCCATGTACCCAACTTGTTCCAGGTCAACAGTAGTGTATCCATACCTATCTTTCATGATACCCTGTCTTCCTTGAACCCATCGGCAACGAAAAATGGGCATCTTGAAGCCAGGATACGAGAGTTCCCATATTTCTTCAATTTGACCATAGTATGTTCCCTTCTGCATATTATTGTCAAATGCATCTACACGAACAGCATAGTTCTGATACACGCTTTTCTTGTCTTGCTCAATGGTGTAAAAGGTGTAGCCATTTATGTCATAGCCTTGATATGTTGTGACTGTGAAGAAAGGGCCCTTTGCCAGCTGTCGAAGTCTATTGTCTTTGCAAGAGCTTGAATTTTGTAGTCGATGTCTAAACCAAATGTTGAATCCACTCATATGTGCCCTTGCTATCCAGGCTTCGCTTCGGTCCGGATTTTGTTGCCTCAGCATCTCCATATGCTCTTCAATGTAAGGATCCACTTCTGCTGTGTGCTTTAACACTAGAAAGTGGGCTCGTTCGAAGTCATTTGAATCTGGAGTAATTTGCTTCTCCCCAATACACCCTCTCCCTGCTAGCCTTCCCTCGTGGCGAGACTTGGAGATGCCGATTGGATTAGTGGGGTCAATGTAAGTGAGGCACCAGTCGACCACCTCCTCAGTAGAATATCATTGTGCCATGCTTCCCTCAGGATGAACCCGACTCTTGACATACCTATTTAGAGTACTCATGAATCTCTCGTAAGGGTACATGTGGTGGAGGAACATTGGTCCAAGATACCTGATCTCCTTAACCAAATGTACAATGAGATGGACGGAAATGTCAAAGAAAGTTGGCGGGAAGTAAGCCTCAAGGAGACACATCACCTCACACATGTTCTGTTCAATAATGTCTAGTGTTTGTTCATCAAGGACCTTCTGAGAGATTGCATTAAAGAAGTAGCAGAGGCTCATGATTGCCTTTCGGGCCTCTTCTGGCAATATGTTTCGGATACCTACTGGTAGCATAGTTGTTAGCATGACATCGCAATCATGAGCCTTCATAGGAAGCATTTTGTTTTCTCTTGCATGAACAAGCTTTCGTATGTTGGCTGCATATCCAGAAGGAACTTTGATACTACGAAAGAAGTCGCACAATTCCTGCTTCTCTTCTCGGGTTAGGTTTATGGTAGATAAAGGTGGATGGGCACTTGCACTGTCTGGGCGAAGCTCGGGCCTTATGTCTAACTCTTCTAGGTCGGCTCTTGCTTTTGCATGGTCCTTGGTTTTCCATTTGTCATTCATGAGTGTCCCAAGCAAACTCCCACAAACATTCTTTTTGATGTGCATGAGATCAATACTATGGCGGATCATTAGGTTTTTCCAGTAAGGTAGTTCCCATAGAATTGACATTTTCTTCCACCTCTTCTTATTGACACTTCTCTTTTCTTTTGCATTGCCCTTTCTCTTTCCAAGGATAGTGCTCTCTAGGTCTACTGTAGGCGTGGTTTCCTTTAGCACCTGGTCATAGACGTGTTGCCCGCTGAAATGCCTTGGAGCAGATCCCATCTCTCTCGTTCCATCAAACTGACGTTTCATCTCTCGGTATGGATGAGACTTAGGAATGAAACGTTGGTGCCTTACATATACCCTCTTCTTTGAGTTATTCAACCAAACAGTCTCGGTGTCATCTAAGCAGTGAAAGCAGTCTTTTTCTCCTTTGCTTTGCCCAGACACACTACGATGTCCTGGAATATCAGTGATGGTGGTGAACAACATGGCACGTAAGTTGAAATGCTCCCTCCTAAAACCATCGTACACCTTAATACCCTTTTCTTTCCATAGTTTTTGGAAATCATCAATAAGCGGCCTTAGATACACGTCGATGTTAACACCTGGTTGATACGGACCAGAGATCAAAACTGACATAATCATGTACCTTCGCTTGTTACATAACCATGGTGGAAGGTTGTAGATAGTTAACAACACAGGCCAGACACTATGTGAGCTACTCATGTTACTAAATGGGTTCATGCCATCAGTGCTCAGTGCAATCCGAAGATTCCTTGGCTCAGCAGAAAAGGATTGGTGCCAAAAGTCAATGTCCCGCCACTGAATACCATCTGCTGGGTGCCGCATATAATCATCAACCGTTCGCCCATCTGAGTGCCAGGTCAACAATTTTGCATCCTTGGAGGATGCAAACAACCGTTTTAGGCGAGGAATTATAGGGAAGTACCATGCGACCTTCCTAGGAATTCTAGTTCGCCTCTCCTCATCATCACCCTCATTAGTTCTTCTTTTGTAACGAGAGGTTCCACACTTGGGGCATTCACTTTCATTTGCATTTTCACCATGGAAAAGGACACAATCATTCTTGCAAGCATGAATTTTCTCAAACTTCAATCCCATTGGGCAAACAATCTTCTTGGCCTCATATGTAGTCTTGGGTATCTGAGCACAGGGAAACATATCCGCAAACAATTCTAGCATTTCTCTGAAGCCCTTGTCAGTCCAATGATTTGATGCCTTCAATTGGAGAAGCTTTAGCGAAGCGGACAACTTTGTATACCTCTCATCACAATTTGGATAGAGTGGGGTCTTCAAATCTTTTAGTAGCTGTTGCAACTTCTTGAACTCAGAACTAGAGTACTCGTCAAAGCCAAAGGCATCGCGCACCATCTCCTCCAAATTTTCAGCAAGATGGACAACATCATAGTTGGCAGCAATATCTGCTACATCATCATCATTGAGTTCCTGATCAGCAAAGGGTGCTTCCTCGCCATCGACATAATTAGTTTCATGGAGGCCTTCGTCACCATATTGCTGACCAGCAGCCTGCGCCTGCTCTCGTTCATTGACCCCTTCTTCTCCATGTTTGTTCCAACATATATAGTCATCCATGAATCCTCCCATTATTAGATGGGCTTTGACTGTCATCAGCTTCGAGTATTGCATTTCATTCTTACAGTCGCAGCAAGGACACCACACAGTTTTATTTTGTCCATTCAACATATTCGTCTCAGCAGCAGCTAGGAAATCTTTGAGACCATCTAAATAGTCATCACTAGCACGTTTCCGAAGGTACATCCAGCTCCTTCGATCGTCCATATAGTCTAAAAAGGTAAATTGAAAATGGACGAAATTAATTCAATCATTTCTGGCAGACTAGATAAAGTACCACAGGATATGACAACACAATAATGTGTGCATTGAGGAACATATATATATATATATATATATATATATATATATATATATATATATATATATATATATATATATATATATATATATATTCATATTTATAGCAACAATGCAGGAATGTATCATTGGTGCATCCAATTGACTGAATGGAACTCCTCATATAGTTAAGGGGAAATACTGACATACAAAACCTAACGGAATGGGGAAATATCATCCCCCTGATCCAAGAAATAGCAATTCATTGTTCACCTAAACAGCTATTCAGCTTTTTGAAATGCAGCTTAAACACTAAATGGTGGCCAGCCATGTCTACTTAATCAGCCATTATGCTGTTATAGCTAAACCATGGGAACAGCTATTTAGTGCTTTGGTGGACTGGCAATTCTATGGCCAGGTCAGAGAAACGAAGAACGAAGGAGAAAAAGGAGATTAAGTCCCTGAAACTCTAGTAGATACTATGATTTTCAGATATATCATCTGTACATCATGCTAACTAATAATCTCAACTGAACAAGGATATATCTGATACTAAGATTTTCAGATATCATCTGCACAATGCATGTATTAATTAGTTTGGCACAAGCTCATCAAATTTTAATGCAAAGTTATAATCAGTTGGAACAATTTTTTGGTAATTAAGCTTCTCACCTCTCTAGCTAGCCAGCTAATATATCGGTGGTGGCGAAGCACTGCAGAGATCGAGAAAGTAGGCAACGCCCTGCCTTGAGATGGAGAAAAAATTGTAAGCAAAACTATATATAGAGTGATTCCATCTTAATTTAGTCATCAATCGGTACCTTGATGATGAGCTGATGATATATAATATGTTGATCGAGAGAGCAGAGCAGATCGGGATCGATCAAGGCCGACGCCGTAACGACCGTAAGCTGAGCAGCATGCATGTCATGTCATCGTTGCTCCTCCTCGTGGCGCCGCGGCCATGCATCTGGTAGCAGGGGCAGCGGGCAAAGGACGAGAGGTCGCCTCCAAACTTTGACGCGCCAGCAGGATTGCTAGTATCTCCTGATGAACAGACAACGATAAGCTTGGTACTGATGCGATTATCGAACAGATTGTTGCGTATGCGTGTAACAACATATACGTGCAGCAGTGCCGCGCGGGGAGAGAGCCGGCGTTCGGCTCCGGTGCAGAGCTCTAGCTGTGTCGAGTGCTGCGCGCTGCTGCCTCCAGAAGAACAGAGCAAAGCAATCTCGATCGTGCCGGCCAGATCGAGCGCGCGCGGCGCGTGCGCGCTCACGCTTCTGCACCGAGCAGCGCTGGCGGCGGAATGGCAGCGCGTCTCGTCGCGTCGAAGACTGCCGGCCGGCCGGCGCCCGCGCGCGTGTGCTGGCTCTCCGCCCAACGTCGCGTGTCCGCGCGGCGCGCTCGCCAAACTGTTGCCGGCGGCGGCACCCCGACGCGTGCGCGCGCTTCCCCCGGTGAGAGCTCGATCTCTCTCGCCGCCGGCTATAGTGGACTGGCCTGCCGCCGATTCGAGCTGAGGCGGAGCACACTATACTGACCAACGACCGCATTCAATGTGTCCGGCGCGTACCAATCACACGCCAAAAATATACAGACGAGCATACACTAAATGAGTCTGTGATAAGATACACAGCACAAACGCGTATATCGTAAGTGCGTCTGTAGATTAACAAGCGTCTGTGGTAAGCCGAAAAGTACACTCGAAAACACGTTACAAGCGTCTGTGAGCATGTTACAGACACTTCCTGTCTGAACGTGTCTGTACTGAGTTATTATTTCAGTCGCGCATATACCTTGCGTCATCTAAGCGCTCGGTCGCCACTTTAACACAGACGCGTAGCTGCGAACGGGTGTCTATAGTGTTTTCTCACAGACGTGCTTTAGGACTGCGTCTGTAGTTTCCGCCGGTAGATTTGACCTTTTTTCACATAGTGTATCTAGGCCTGTTCGTTCATCTGTAGCCATGGTGAGCATATCCATGTATCTCTGCATGATCTCTCCGTAGCTCTGTTACTAGCTTTGGTGCTTATGTATCTTTAGCAAAAGATAGTATTATCATTCAATCGAAGCAAGCAACACATGGTTTGATGACCTTCGCCTTTCCAGTATCCACTGTTAACTTGATTAACTACAACAGGAACAATTTTTAATTTAAAAATCTATTTAGTTTAAACACACGTGTCCTATTATAACACCCTAAAATTTTCTCCTTTCGAAGTAGATGTAAATTTAATTAATTTTATATTTTTATGATCATAAAAATATAGGAAAAATAATATTTTTATTAAATTAAAATTTATCATAAGGTTTAGCAACATTGCTATGCATACATGCTGGTGCATTTGATTTGATGTAATGTTTGTTTGTTGCTTCTTTGTGTATTGAGAGTGAGCAAAATTTTTAAAATGCGTTTAGTAGGTCGGTCTTCCTTCTGCGACACGTCTTTATCTTTTTTTACAATCAAATTCCTTGTTTCTCAGCTTAGGCTTTCGTTCAGTGCTTCTCAAAATCTTTTTTGTGGTAACCCAAATCACTCATTTTAGTTCGTCAACCATAAAGCAATCTCTATAAACCTCCCGAGAATTTTTCTAGTTTTTTCTATAACTTGTTCCCCTTTTTGGCGAGCATAATCAAATTTTTTATATGCTCCAAATTATCTTCTCATGAGCTTCAAATACTTTATTTGAGTTCCTCGTATTCTATAATGTCTTCGAGAATTTTTCCTGTATTTTCAGAGCTTTCAAAGTATTTTTCATGGCGTAAATAATAATTCTGCACTTTTCTAAAATTATTTTATCTATGAAATTAATTAATTCCGAAAATGAAAAATATCTCTTTGTTTTTCAAATACTCAAGGCCCAATAATACTTATAATTCCTAAAGACTCATGTCTCTATTTATTAATGAGCTTTAATAATTAACTAGGCCTATTAGTAAATATGGATGATACAATATCAATTAGTATCATATTGCTAATTGACGTTGATGAGAAAAGTTCTCCTCCTTATATAAAGGTACCAATACTTTGGACAAAGTAAATTAAAATTATCGGAGCCCCTAGTTTGGAAAATCCCTCGTATAGTAAATTAAAATTCTCCTTTTCTATCATATGTCTCGGCTAACTCCGATGACTCCGGATGAGTTTTACCAGCTATGTCGAGCGTCTCTAACAAAAAACCACTGCTAACATAAGGTTTGTCTCGAGATTTTCTATGTCGTAGTTCTTTCTTTGCTCCAATTCATTGCATTGTTTTTCTTTTATTTATTTGTTTCTAGTGGTGTGTTCGGCGAGCTCAACCGTGGCCGGCCACCCTTTTGTCTTTCTGCCACCGCCACGCAGTCGGTCAGCTGCAGGTCTATGTCAGCCAAGCGGGCTCATCGGCGTCCCTAGAGGATTCGTTCTGGACCATGACCTTTGCGATGACGTTGTGTCCACGATCCCGAGGATCCGTTGCCGAACACCTCGTCTGAGGGCTTCCCCATCGCTCCACTGTGGCGTACTGCCCCGTCGTCCAGGTAAGCACCGAGCGTCCAGATTCCATCGCTCCACTGTGGCGTACTGCCCCGTCGTCCAGGTAAGCACCGAGCGTCCAGATCACCAGCTTCAGTATCCCCGCAGAGTGTCAGAGAGGCTTCCAGAGGAGTCGATGGCTTCGTCTGACAAAAGCGGCAAGCCACAATCCGAGAATGCGTTGCGGAGCTGAAGCCTCCATCTTTTGGGACACAACTTTCTCTGAACAGAAGTGGAGAGAAAACTAACGGAGAGAAAAGAAAAGTGACACAACTTTCTAGGCCAGGCCAGGGCACCTAGTGACTTGTAGTCTGCATTGGGAGTTTTAGTAGCTCAATCTGTATGGCCTGTTACTTTAGTCTGAGGCCTATGTTCATATTAGCCAGCTCTGAATGTTCGCTGGCTCCACAGGGTATGCCGGGTATGCACCGGCATACCCTGTAAAACCGGCGGCAAGTAGTATATATATACCATACATAATAGTATATACACTGTATTTGTAAAAAGGAAAAAAGAGAAAACATACTAGACGCCATAACGTGATGACTGGAGGCCCATGTGACGCGGCCCACATGGCAAGTGAAGAGTATATTTGACTATTTGCGCTCTGACTCCATACTTTACGTTTTAATTTCCTAATCTAATTCTGATCAAGCACTAGTAGAATAAGGCTCATAGCTGGCGCTCCCTTTTTATACCACAGACGGTTCCAGTTACGACGCGCCTGTGGTATAAATAGGACGGTGTCAGAGATTCCAGCCGCCTGTGGAAAATCTTTACACAGGCGGCTGGCTTAAGCAACCGCCTATGTTATCTCTGTATAAATACCCCTTCTTCCTCCCCGACCAGAACAGTATCTCGCACCCACCTTCCATTGGGGGCGATTTTGGAGTTCCAGATTTCTCAAAATACAAGGGAGGAGGTTTTGATCTTCATTTCTAGGAAGGAGGTTGCTAAAAGAGGTTAGTTTATGTCCCTATTGCCTCAATTTGCTCATTCTAGCTCAATTTGAGCCACTTTTTGGATCTAGGGTTTCACCATGAGGGAGAGAAGAATTGCTAGCTTCTTGTCTTCATTTGTTGATATGGTTAGATGGGGTTATTTAATATGGTTGGATAATGTCTCTCAACATGTTTGCTTCTCAATTTAGCTAGTTTTTATAAGATTAAACCAATGGTGTGTTCTTGTATATTTATGTAGAGAGATAATTGTTGATTTTTTTAATTATATGGTAGTTAGGTTTTTTATTGTCACCTTCCACATCATCTATCTATTTATAATGAATGTTGTATTTATATAGTTATGCTATACTTAGGTTTTCTAATTTATGTCTCTCTCTCTTTATAAATTTTCAATTTATTTATCCACATGTATGTATGTTCCATGAGTGAGAGAGAAGAATAGCTAGCTTCTTGTCTTTATTTGTTGATATGGTTAGATGGGGTTGCTTAATATGGTTGGATAATGCCTCTCAACATGTTTGCTTCTCAATTTAGCTAGTTTTTACAAGATTAAACTAGCTGTTGTGTTCTTGTATATTTGTGTAGAGAGATAATTGTTGATTTTTTATTTTTTTGATTATATAGCAGTTAGGTTTTTTATTATCACCTTCCACATCATCTATCTATTTATAATGAATGATGTATTTATATAGTTATGCTATACTTAGATTATTTTTTAATTATGTAACTTAGGTTTTTTCCTTTAATCTCAAGCATAACCATAAACCCTAGATAAATCCTTTGTAAACCCTTAGATCATATGAATGGTGTTTTACAGATAGTGATGGAGAGGTCATTTTGGATGTATAATTTATCAAGACTAGATCCATCATACATAACTGAGGTCCAGAGGTTTATTGATGCTGCTCAAAACCATGCTTCAAGAACAAGAAAGACGCACATATATTGTCCATGCATGGATTGTAGAAATCTTGTTGTATCTGATGACATTCAACAAATCCTTACTCATCTGGTTCGTCGAGGATTTATGAAAGATTACTTGATTTGGACAAAGCATGGAGAGGGTAGCTCTGTGCCTTATACAACTGGAATTGTTGACAGGTTTGAGTTCATACACGAGACACAACAACCTGATACCGATGGTCTAGCCACTGAACATGTTGTGCCAAATGTTTCTGATCATGGTTTTACTGCGGGAAATGAAGATGGCACCGAAACTAACATGGTTGCGGAAGATGCAAAATTTTTAGAGGCAATGTTGCGTCGTCATGTGGAAGATCCATCAGTTTTCTTCATGAAAGGTATGAAGGCCCTAATGAAGGCAGCAGAAGAGCCTTTGTATGATGAGTCCAAGGGTTGCACCAAAAAAGTTCACGACGCTGCGGTCTATGCTAAAGTTGTTGGTATGCAAAGCTAGATATGGTCTTTCTGATGCTGGCTTTGATGTGTTCTTAAGCATTATCACAGACATGCTTCCTAAGGATAACAAAGTGCCTGCTAACACATATTATGCAAAGAAGCTAATCAGCCCACTCACAATGGGTGTTGAGAAGATCCACGCTTGTAGAAATCACTGTATCCTATATCATGGCGATGATTATAGGGACTTGGACAGCTATCCCAAGTGTGGTGCAAGTAGGTACAAGACAAATAAAGACTACATAGAGAAAGAGTGTGTTGCCTCTGTGCCTAAGTAAAAAAACAAAAGAAGGCCCAACAAAAGATCCAGAAGAGTAGTTCAAAACCCACCGGCAAAGAAAAGGCCAGAAGTAGACTATTATGCGCAGAAAAAGATTCTTGCTTTGGTGATGTGGCACCTTCCTGTGATTGATCGATTGAGGTGCTTGTTTGCTAACCCAGAGGATGCCCAACTTATGAGCTGGCATGCTTCTGATGAGCACAAAGACGATGGGAAGCTTCGGCACCCAGCCGATGGCCAGCAGTGGAAAGATTTCAATGAAAACCACAAGGACTTTGCTAATGAACCAAGCAATGTTAGGTTCGCACTGAGTACTGACGGAATGAATCCATTTGCTGAGAGGAGCAGCAAGCACAGCACATGGCCAGTGATCCTCACCATCTACAACCTCCCTCCATGGTTGATGCAGAAGCGAAAGTACCTTTTACTAACCATTCTTATCTCTGGACCACACAACCTGGAGTTGATATGGATGTTTTCTTGGAGCCCTTAATGCAGGACATGAAGATACTGTGGGAAATAGGTGTTCAAATGTTGGACGAGTACCGCAAAAAATCATTCACACTGAGAGCAATTATCTTTGTTACGATCAATGACTACCCAGCTCTCTTTACATTATCAGGGCAGTTCAAGGGAAAGCTTGGTTGTGTGGTATGCATAGATGACACCGCTTACTGTTGACGGTTCTTAAGTATCAATTTTAATTATCAAATAAACAAGAGAAAGGACCAATATGCAACCAACACCTAGAATTAGGGTTTGATCTGACAGAATTCTACGAGTTTTGTTGTTTATCTGTTTCTACACGGGGTTATCAGGAAATAAGGAAGAAAGGCCCACATGTCGGGATTACATAGAGATATCAACGCACCGTGCGATTTTACATCATCTAGAAGACTCCAGAAGCCACGGCAAGAAGACGGAGGCCGAAAGGGGCCAGGCCCAGGGCGCCCGCCCCCTGCTGGAGCCAGATCAGGACTCTCTTCGTTCGAGATATTCCACCGACCTATTGGATCAAGGAAAACATAGTACCACCTCGCCTATCGACCCAAAAACGCATAGAAGGGGAGGACTATATAAGGAGACCCCCCTGGCACCTGGAGAAGACATGAAGAAATTATCATAGAGACTGAGGGGTGCCCTCGATGGAAAACCTCTTCTCTAATTAATATTTCTTTTTAGGCTTAGCAACCAATGTAAGGTAGAAATAGATCTTCTAGTTTCTACTAGATTGAGAGAGATAGAGTGGAGGTGTAGAGTGGAGGAAGCCCGGCCTGTCGGTGTCTACTCCAAGCTTGTACCTGTGGGATCAAGTTCTCCTAACCCGAAGCTTGCTCCTAGGATTCTTCAGTAATTCGACTTCTAAATTCTAGTAAGTTCTTGTTTTATTGTTCTTATGGTTTATGAGTTTACTTTCATCTCTTTGCGTAGAGTTTAGAGTAATCATTGCTGGCGTAAACGTGATGTTTAGGCTGGGGTACTCATAGATATTCCCTGACTAGCTGGACCGTGGTAGTAGTGAGGAACGTGACAATTCCGAGCTACCTTTGTAGATCACATCTCGTTAGCAGGAAGGATAGGGTTTATAGGTGCGGGTTGAACATCCTTTGTGGTGTCTAGATTTCGTTAGCCTCCCCATTAGAACAGTAGATCATCCTTACCAAGGTTAGAAGGAGACTACGGTTGCAGTCTTCTCTATTTATCACTCACATCGAAAGACATTCTTTGTGCCTAAAGGTTAGTAGTAATAGACCGGTTAATCAGATGCACTCTTTCTCCTAGTGGTAAAAAAATAAATACGATACTCTGGATAATTTCCCGGGTGAAGTGCTCACCGATATCCGTGCGCTTGCGGATCAATTCCTTATTGCGTTCCCAAATATCAACAAGCATTTCTGGCGCCGTTGCCGGGGAGAAAGACGGTTGCTGAGATAACCTGAGTCTTGCTATTAGCTTGTATCTATACTTTTATCTTTTCTTATCTTTTATATCCTTTATTTATTTTTCTTTACTCTTACCTTATGGAAAACCAAAATTCTAAATCGATCCATGAGTCTGCAATCCCTTTAGCAACTGACCTTTTACCATGGGAGTCATCACAGCCTATCCAAACATCCCAGTATAAGTTAAGTTCTAGGTTGATTGCCATGATTCAAAACCTATCTTTTTCGGGAAAGGAAGACGAAAACCCTTACCCTCATATTAGAGATTTTGAGCAAACATGTGATTGTCTTCGCATTGAAGGCATTTCTGATAAAACTTTACGTTGGAAGCTTTTTCCTTTTTCTTTAAGGGGAGAAGCTAGACAATGGTACAGTCAGAAGGTAAGTCAACAACAAGGTGAATGGGGAGTTTTACGAGCCAACTTTTGTCTAGATTCTATTCCCTTGACCGTATAGCCGACCTTAGACTCGAAGTCCTATCTTTTAAACAAAAAGATAATGAAACTTTGGAAAATCCTGGAAACATTTTTCTGATCTTTTAGAATCTGGTCCAAACCTTAATCTTGAAGACCCTGTTCTTCTATTCCACTTTTTTCGAGGTCTTCAGAAAAATCACAAACAAATGCTACACACAATGTCTAGAGGTTCTTTCTTTCGCATCCCTGCTGATGAAGCTAGAGTGATCCTAGATAGAATCCTAGAAGCTGAGATGGATAATACCCTTCATGATGAA
Organism: Sorghum bicolor; assembly: GCF_000003195.3. NCBI lineage: Eukaryota > Viridiplantae > Streptophyta > Magnoliopsida > Poales > Poaceae > Sorghum > Sorghum bicolor. Next base: position 35,792,613 of record NC_012875.2, read on the forward strand.
ACCTACGAAGCTGAAGTAGACACTCTGCCAAATTCTTCATCTACTTTAGCTATCCCGAGTTCTGAGCCACAAGAGGAAGAAATTCCACTACCGGACTTCATGCTGGATATAGAATCCGATCTTTTTGCCGATTTTGGAAATATTTCAAACTACCATTCTATTGACAAACCTCAAAACGGCCAGTTTAGCATTTATTTACCAAGTGAATATCAATTGAGAGAGCTTATCTCAGTAATGAGTAGCGAATGGTTGGAGGAATCAGAGCTTTCCTCTGATGTGATCCGTTTGGACACACCCTCTATAACTATACGTTGTGCTTATAATTCTGATCGATTTAATGCTCTCTATAATCCTGTTGTGGGGATCAACATTATGTCTGAATCCTTTGCACTTAAACTATTTAAAAATATTGTCTTAACCCCCACAACAAAGGTCATAAAGGAATCTTCGGGACGATTAGTCCCCAGTCTTAGAATTATTAATGTCCTACCTCTTACGGTAGAAGGTTCCATGGTTTATTTGAACTTCTATATCTTTGATACATGGGACTTCGACCTGTTGATAGGACAACCTTTTAGAAGACTCCTTTATGAAGGTCATACTAGAAAGCTACACATTTCTTTTGGAAAAACTTTTAAATTCCCAATAATAATTTCACACTCCTTAAATAATAAGGCCGAGTCATATCTTTTGCCTGATCCTATGGAGGAAGTAAAGGCTGCATCTCTAGAGCTTTTAGATGAACCAGACTTAGAAGACAAAACTCCTTTCTTCACAGAAGAAGAAGACGAACCTTCTGAGCCTGAACCTTTAGATGAGTTTGCAGAAACACCTAGACCCCCCATAGAGCTTAAAACTTTACCACCCGGTCTTACATACGCTTTCCTAAACAATAATCCAGAGTTCCCTGTAATCATTAGTGATAAACTCACTCAGGATCAAACTCTGCGATTAATGACCATTCTTGAGAAACATCACTCAGTATTCGGCTACTCACTCCAAGATCTTACAGGAATCAGTCCTATGATTTGTACCCATCGTATTCCAACAGATCCTTCTGTTTCACCCTCTCGAGAACCCCAACGTAGACTTAATAATACTATGAGAGAGGTAGTTAAAAAGGAAGTTATAAAGCTGCTGCATGCAGGGATTATATATCCTGTGCCGCACAGTGAGTGGGTAAGCCCAGTACAAGTTGTGCCTAAAAAGGGAGGCATGGCTATTATTATGAATGAAAAGAACGAGCTAATTCCGCAACGCACCGTCACAGGATGGCGGATGTGCATAGACTATAGAAAACTAAACAAAGCCACGAGAAAGGATCACTTTCCTTTACCTTTTATAGATGAGATGTGTCGACGAAAGCTGGTCGGCAGTCTACCTTGGGGTATACCCACGGTAGTAGTTTATCGGTAGACGGTGCGCAAACTACGAACTTGATGGTGACGCAAGACACGGACAAGCTTTTTATCCAGGTTCGGCCGCCGAGTTGGCGTAATACCTACGTCCTGCGTCTGGTTGTATTGATTTGTGTTGAGAGAATATGATGTGATGTGTCCTCTAGGGGACCCCTGCCCCTCCTTATATATCCTGAAGGGACAGAGTTACAAGCAAAGTATCCTATTTGGTACAATATCTTGTAGTCTTGCGGTGCACGCCGACCAGTCGCGCGCCGCACGTCTTCATCCTGTGGGCCGAGCCACCTCTGATGGTGCGGCCCATATAGGCCCATGAGGGTATAGGGGTTTATACCCCCACAGCTAGTCCCCGAGCACCATGTATTGTGATGTAACACGCCGTCTTGAGCTTTTTCGATCAGTGAGGCTTGACATCTTCAATAAGTAGGAAAGTCGCCCAAACAGTTGCAACGGTATTTTGACCAACTCAAAAGACAGTTGATCAACATTGACATCGAAGAAGCAGGTTGTTCGAAGAATGCATGGTGCTCTTAATCAAAAAAGATTTCTTTCCTGGTGAAGTGTGCCCACTTTACTTTTCTGAAAAGTATAGCCTTTCAAAAAGCAAGCACATTCACCGCAAGGTGAAGTGTGCCCACTTAGTCCCCGAGCCTGGTAGTAGGTGACGTAGGCACGTGGTGCCAGGGCCAAAAGAAAAGTCCTCAAAGAAATTCTGAAACTGAGATGCATCGCCAGATGCATCGTACCGATGTAGTCCCCGAGCTTGCTGGAAGGCGAAGTATGAGCCTTGTAGCAAGGTCTAAAAAATTGAATTTATCAGTCCGTCTGCAATTGAATAGACTAATCGACCAGTCCTCGAGCATATAACGCTCGGTGGTCGGTACAGTCCCCGAATTCTCAAATTGGTGGGCTGGTCGACCAGTCCCCGAGCGTATAGTGCTCGGTGATCGGCACAGTCCCAAAAACTCTCAAATTGGTGAGCTGGTCGAACAGTCCCCGAGCGTATAGTGCTCGGTGGTCGGCACAGTCCCCGAGCACGGCGTAGGGACCGGTCGACAAGTCCTCGAGCGTGGTTGGGAACGTAAACGTGCTCGGTGGTCGGCACAGTCCCCGAGCACGGCGTAGGGACCGGTCGACAAGTCTCCGAGCGTGGTTGGGAACGTAAAAGTGCTCGGTGGTCGGCACAGTCTTCGAGCACAGCATAGAGAGTAGTCGACAAGTCTCCGAGCGTGGTTGGGAACGTAAACGTGCTCGGTGGTTGGAGCAGTCCCCGGGCACAGCGTAGGGAATAGTCGACGAGTCTCCGAGCGTAGCTTGTCGACTGGGCCAAACTCCTAAAAAATAAATATAAAGAATTGGTAGTACATGATGTATAAATAAACTTTAGATAAAAAATCAGTACTGAGATAAGTTTTAGATTTTTTGTTATAAAATTAGCACGAGTAGTTAATTCATCCTAGAGCTTGTACCAGCTCTGGTCTAGCCAACAATCAGCATGAGGTGCGGAACCTAGACATGCGTGGAATTGCCAGCCTCGCCAGAGAGCTACTGCCGACCACCCGGAACGCAGAGGGCGGATCTCATGCATGTGTAGGGAGGAGTCGGAGACAGTACCGGCTCTGGAAAACTCGTGTAGGAGAAAAAACTAGTCGGCTAACCAAAAAGTTATTTTGAAGGATAATAAAAAATATTATGCCAAAAATAAATAAAATATTAGAAGTGTACTTATCTTTGGACGAAAGTCTGGTCGATGACGACAAAATTGTCTGGCCCTCGAGCTTTTGGACTTGTTGTCGTGACGGTGGTCGCGGTTGTCGTAGCGCCGTTCTTCGCGGCGATTATTATTGCGACTCGTGGTCAGAGCAAGTAGGCCAAACAACTTGGTTGATAGCCTGAGCAGGTCGGTGTCGTCGATCTGCCTCGCTCTGTAGCAGAGAAGCAGCGACGCGTTGTCGGCGTGGTCGGAAACGTTGCTGGTGTGGTCGAAGTCGTAGCCAGCGTAGTTGGAGCTGCAGCCGACGTCGGTGAAGAAGTGATCGGCACAGATTGGATCTACGCCTCCTTCGCGGTCGTGGTGGTGAAGCTGTTGAAGCTGACGGTGAACGTGAAGCCGCCCGCCATGGCCACGAAGTTTGGGATGATGGCCATCTTGTTCGTCTAGGAGAGCTGTACGCACATCCCCTACCTGGCGCGCCACTGTCGACGAAAGCTGGTCGGCAGTCTACCTTGGGGTATACCCACGGTAGTAGTTTATCGGTAGACGGTGCGCAAACTACGAACTCGATGGTGACGCAAGACACGGACAAGCTTTTTATCCAGGTTCGGCCGCCGAGTTGGCGTAATACCTACGTCCTGCGTCTGGTTGTATTGATTTGTGTTGAGAGAATATGATGTGATGTGTCCTCTAGGGGACCCCTGCCCCTCCTTATATATCCTGAAGGGACAGAGTTACAAGCAAAGTATCCTATTTGGTACAATATCTTGTAGTCTTGCGGTGCACGCCGACCAGTCGCGCGCCGCACGTCTTCATCCTGTGGGCCGAGCCACCTCTGATGGTGCGGCCCATATAGGCCCATGAGGGTATAGGGGTTTATACCCCCACAAGATGCTAGAGCGATTAGCGAACCATTCGTTCTTTTGTTTCTTAGATGGATATTCAGGGTATCATCAAATCCCAATCCATCCCGATGATCAAAGCAAAACCACTTTTACATGCCCATATGGAACTTATGCTTACTGTAGAATGTCTTTTGGGTTATGTAATGCACCAGCTTCTTTTCAAAGATGCATGATGTCTATATTTTCTGATATGATTGAAGAGATTATGGAAGTTTTCATGGATGATTTCTCTGTTTATGGAAAAACTTTTGATAGTTGTCTTGAAAACTTAGACAAGGTTTTGCAAAGATGTGAAGAAAAGCACTTAATCCTTAATTGGGAAAAATGTCATTTTATGGTTAGGGAAGGAATAGTGCTGGGACACCTAGTGTCTGAAAGAGGTATTGAGGTAGACAAAGCTAAAATTGAAGTAATTGAACAACTACCTCCACCTGTGAACGTAAAAGGAATTCGAAGCTTTCTTGGCCATGCTGGTTTTTATCGTAGATTCATAAAAGATTTTTCATTTATTGCTAGGCCACTTACTCTTTTGCTAGCCAAGGATGCTCCTTTCGAATTTGATGATGCATGTCTAACATCTTTCAATTTATTAAAGAAAGCACTCATCTCTGCACCAATCATTCAACCCCCTGATTGGTCGTTGCCTTTTGAAATTATGTGTGATGCTAGTGATTATGCTGTGGGGGCAGTATTGGGACAAACTAAAGATAAGAAGCATCATGCAATTGCTTATGCCAGTAAAACTTTGACAGGAGCTCAACTTAACTATGCAACCACTGAAAAAGAGCTTCTGGTTGTTGTCTTTGCCATTGATAAATTTAGATCTTATTTAGTTGGAGCTAAAATAATTGTTTACACTGATCATGCTACACTAAAATATTTGCTCACTAAAAAAGATGCTAAACCTCGCCTGATTAGATGGATTTTATTACTCTAAGAATTTGACTTAGAAATAAAAGATAAAAAGGGAGTAGAAAATTCTGTTGCTGATCACTTGTCTAGAATGTATTTTAAGAGTCCACAGGAAACCCCCATCAATGATTCACTCCGGGACGACATGCTCTACGGGATTAACAGGTCTGACCCCTGGTATGCAAATATTGTTAATTTTATGGTTTCAGGGTATGTACCACCAGGAGCAAACAAGAAGAAGCTTATTCAAGAAAGTCGTTCACATATATGGGATGAGCCATACCTCTTCCGAGTATGCTCTGATGGCTTACTCAGGAGATGTGTGACCACTGAGGAAGGATGGAAGATCATCGACAGATGTCATTCATCACCATATGGAGGTCACTATGGAGCATTCTATACACATTCAAAGATCTGGCAGTGTGGATTCTACTGGCCTACAATGTATGAAGACACGAAGCAATATATCAGAAGATGTGGGCCATGTCAAAGGCACGGAAACATAAATACAAGGGATGCAATGCCACTCACCAACAACCTTCAGATTGAGCTCTTTGATGTCTGGGGAATAGACTACATGGGTCCATTTCCTCCATCAAAGAAGTGTGAGTACATCTTGGTGGCAGTTGACTATGTCTCCAAGTGGGTAGAGGCATTACCCTGCAAGCATGCCGACAACGTCAGTTCAAAGAGGATGTTTGAAGAAATTATATTTCCAAGATTTGGAGTCCCCAGAGTAGTGATAAGTGATGGAGGAGCACACTTCATCGACAAACGCTTCAAGCAATATCTATCAAGACATGGAATCCGTCACAACGTCGCTACCCCCTATCATCCTCAGACAAGTGGCCAAGCAGAGACTTCCAACAAACAAATCAAGAATATTCTTCAGAAGACAGTAAATGAAATGGGAACGGCATGGAAAGACAAGTTACCCGATGCACTCTGGGCATACCGAACAGCATACAAGACCCCAATTGGAATGTCTCCATACCAATTGGTCTACGGGAAGACTTGCCATCTACCTGTTGAACTAGAATTCAAAGCACACTGGGCCATAAAGAGATGGAATATGGACCTAGATGTTGCTGGAGATTATAGAAGAATGCAACTATCAGAATTGGAAGAATGGCGAGAGAAGGCATATCACAATTCAAAGATCTACAAAGAAAGAGTCAAGAGGTGGCATGACAAGAGAATCAAGAAGAAGGAGTTCACACCTGGAGATAAGGTATTACTTTTTAATTCCAGGGTGAAGCTTTTCGGGCATGGAAAACTTCGGAGCAAATGGGAAGGACCATTCAAGGTAATCAATTCATCATCCCACGGAGCTATCACACTTCAAAATAACGAAGGTACGTTATTCAAGGTAAATGGTCAACGTCTTAAATTATTTTTAGAGCCCAATGAGGAATTTGAAGAAATAGACGTAGTCCATTTTTACCTTCCCATGGAGAATTAGACCCCGACACTTTTGATCTGATGGTTTTGGGTCATATATATATTTTTCTAAACAATTCTGCATCTAGAAACGCGCTCGGAGAAGTGGGTCCACAGAGGGGCCAGAGAGAGGGCGGGCGCCCAGCCCCTGTTCTCCCTCGATCCCGACTTCCTCTGTTATGGAAAATGCACTTAGGGTGATCCGAATAATCCCTCGGATGGAAAGTTTCGCACGTACGTCGACGGGAGCAACCCAAACAACCCATAGAGGCACCCTTTTGACCCCTATATAAATAGACCCCTGACCTCAGTTTTCAAACACCAAGCCACCAAGCTTTCTCTCCTTCAATTAGAGCTTGATTAGCTCTCCTTCAATTAGAGCTTGATTAGCTCTCCTTCAATTAAAGTTTGATTAGTTCCTTGCTGTTCCAAAGGCCGAGAAGTACCACGATGATTGGGAAGTCGTCCCCTTCAACCTCAACATGGAGCCTGTGGAAGACCCCGATGCCCGTGCTCTCGTCCCGGCCAACACAGAGCGTCATCTAGAAGCCATGCCATTACGCCAACGCAGCTCCGCCCAATCTTACCATGCTCAACTAGTTCTCACCGCACCGCCACAACCCCTACTCCTCAAAGGATCATCATCCAAGACGAAGACCACTATCAAGGTGCCAATCGGCACGAGGATCCTTCCACCTAGACCCAATGAGAGGGTCGCTGGAGTCAAGACCAACCGGAGCGGCGAGATCAGCAGCGTTCGCTACACTACAGAGGAGGAAAGGCCTTACTTTGAAGGGATTAGAGCATCCAAAGTCCGTTTCATCCCTCCAAAGGCAGCCCCGAAGCACTCTCTCAATGCTTTTGAGACACCTCCCAAGCGTCGCAAGACTATAATGGATATTGATGAGGAAGTTCGCAGGCTAGATAGAGTTATCATAGACCTCCAGTCCTCGATTAATTCCCTCACTAGGCAGCTCTCTAACCACAACACCATTATACTAGGCCTTAGGCAGGATCTTGCCAGTGCCAACAAGAAGATCAAAGAATTAGAGCGCCGCTAAGTTATCTAGATTAGACCTTGAGGCAATGCATCTTAGTCATCTATCTTTAAATTCGGTTTAAGTTTGCTAATATCAGTTTGCTATCAGTTTGCTACTAGTCTTTTGTAATAAATGCCTCAAGATTAATAAAGAGTATTATTATTATTATGTCTTGTGTGTCTCTACTTTATTTTTGTGCAAGAAAGCAGAAAACAAGTATGGGGGAGATCCCTCGACATGCCAAACACACTCCAACTACACCACTCCACGATTCAGGTACACACTCTGCACACTTTATGTTACATATATATATATTTTGGATTATGCAGAATATTGTTCCCGACATGGTAAAATAAAAAGATTAAAATATTTCTAATCATGATTAATCATGATCTGTGATATTTCCTGAAAACTTGCAATTATTATAAAATCATTTTAAAACCCTGTGTTACTTAAGTCAATATGAAATATGTGATGGTAGAGTATGAGTTTCTTATTCTTGATATCATTGTTACTTGGAGAATTTATTTCAAAATATTCAAAATTCTAGCTACCATCCTCAGTGTTTTATATGCCTGATAAAACTGAAAATATTAATTATGATTATAAAAGCTATCTGCTCTGTATTGAGTTTGTTCAAAATGAGTTAGACCCTTGTTGAGAGATTTATCATGCTCCCAAGATCAAGACATTATTTCAGTAAGATTCACTCTTCCGAAGTATTATTGCATTAGAGGCATGGGCTATGCAAAAATAGAGATATTTCGAGGAAATAAAAAGGAGCAAGTGCTCGACAACCTCGCAGAAAAAAAATGGACAAGTGTCCGGCAGTAGAATTAGGGGTACCTCGGTATCCACTTAAAAAAAAAGAAAGATGATAGCCCATGGTCCCTCTAATAAGCAATATGCCAGTAAGAGTTGACAAAGATTTTAATTTCCAAAGTCTTTGATCTAAGAGTATGACATTCCCCTCCTCGGATCCCGTTATAAATGCAAAGTAAGAATGCTTGAGAATTTTTGCAAAATAAAACAGCCTCAGTGAGATATATATAAAAGCTAATGAGTGATCTGAGAGAACCTATGAGGATAAAAAGGTATGCTAACTTTTTTTCAAAAATATACAAAAACTCCAAGTGATAGGATTGAGAAGAAAGGATCTTTACTCTTAACCATAAACTACCCTGAGTACAGTACACAGTGGATTTTTAACACCCTGCAATTATAAAGAGAATGTTTTAAATGTTTACCCCAGATATTGTTCTTAACCAACCTTTTCTCGAGGACGAGTAAAAGCCTAAGTATGGGGGTATTTGTTGACGGTTCTTAAGTATCAATTTTAATTATCAAATAAACAAGAGAAAGGACCAATATGCAACCAACACCTAGAATTAGGGTTTGATCTAACAGAATTCCATGAGTTTTGTTGTTTATCTGTTTCTGCTGGGGGTTATCAGGAAATAAGGAAGAAAGGCCCACATGTCGGGATTACATAGAGATATCAACGCACCGCGCGATTTTACATCATCTAGAAGACTCCAGAAGCCACGGGAAGAAGACGGAGGCCGAAAGGGGCCAGGCCTAGGGCGCCCGCCCTAAGGACCTGGGCGCCCGCGCCCTGCTGGAGCCAGATCAGGACTCTCTTCGTTCGGGATATTCCACTGACCTATTGGATCAAGGAAAACATAGTACCACCTCGCCTATCGACCCAAAAACGCATAGAAGGGGAGGACTATATAAGGAGACCCCCCTGGCACCTGGAGAAGACATGAAGAAATTATCATAGAGACTGAGGGGTGCCCTCGAAGGAAAACCTCTTCTCTAATTAATATTTCTTTTTAGGCTTAGCAACCAATGTAAGGTAGAAATAGATCTTCTAGTTTCTACTAGATTGAGAGAGATAGAGTGGAGGTGTAGAGTGGAGGAAGCCCGGCCTGTCGGTGTCTACTCCAAGCTTGTACCTGCGGGATCAAGTTCTCCTAACCCGAAGCTTGCTCCTAGGATTCTTCAGTAATTCGACTTCTAAATTCTAGTAAGTTCTTGTTTTATTGTTCTTATGGTTTATGAGTTTACTTTAATCTCTTCGCGTAGAGTTTAGAGTAATCATTGCTGGCGTAAACGTGGTGTTTAGGCTGGGGTACTCATAGATATTCCCTGACTAGCTGGACCGTAGTAATAGTGAGGAACGTGACAATTCCGAGCTGCCTTTGTAGATCACATCTCGTTAGCAGGAAGGATAGGGTTTATAGGTGCGGGTTGAACATCCTTTGTGGTGTCTAGATCCGTTAGCCTCCCCATTAGAACAGTAGATCATCCTTACCAAGGTTAGAAGGAGACTACGGTTGCAGTCTTCTCTATTTATCACTCACATCGAAAGACATTCTTTGTGCCTAAAGGTTAGTAGTAATAGACCGGTTAATCAGATGCACTCTTTTTCCTAGTGGTAAAAAAATAAATACGATACTCTGGATAATTTCTCGGGTGAAGTGCTCACCGATATCCGTGCGCTTGCGGATCAATTCCTTATTGCGTTCCCAAATATCAACACTTACGTGTCCCTAACTGCATCTAAGAAGATAGTATACATGAGGCACAGACGCTTCTTATCAAAAGGACACAGGTACCGGCTGAAAAATATGGATAAGTACTTTGACAATAATAGTGAACTACAGATTACTGCTCCATCAGGTAACAGTAAAGGCCAAAGAGTTTTCAGCATAGTCAGCAAACTCAAATTTGTTTTTGGGAAGAAGACAAAAGATGGAAAACCAAGAAAGAATGTCAAGCCAGCTCTAAGGGCTACATTCAAGAAGAAGTCGATTTTCTTCGAGTATTTGGAATACTGGCCTGAGTTAGACATCCGCCACGCGATCGATGGTATGCACGTTCAGAAGAACGTGTTTGAAAGCATAATTGGCACCTTGTTGGACATGAAGGGCAAGACAAAGGAAGAATTAAATTCACGCTTGGACATGGTACAATTAGGCATAAAAAAAGAACTTCACCCTGTTAGGCTAGAAAATGGGAAGTACCACCTCCCGGCAGCAAGCTACAACCTCAACAATGAAGAGAAACATGCGATGTGTGTGTGGTTGAAGAAATTGAAAGTCCCATCTGGATTCTGCTCTAGCATACGGAGTATTGTGTCAATGAAAGACCTTACACTCACCAACTACAACTCACATGATTGTCATGTCATATTGACTACTTTCCTCCCTATTGCCATTAGGGCTATAAACCCAGTGTGGATAAAGGTTACAGTTACACGGTTGTGCTACTTCTTCAACAGGATCTCACAGAAGGTGATTGAACGTGATGAGTTGGCGTCTCTTAAGAAATTTGCAGTGGAGACAGTTTCACAGTTTGAGAAGTGTTTCCCCCAGCATTCTTCGATGTGATGGTTCACCTTGTGGTGCACTTGGTTTCACAAATAGAGGCATTGGGTCCCATGTATTTGCATGAGATGTGGACATATGAACGTTTCATGTCAATACTAAATGGCTATGTATCAACTAGTGCTCGTCCAGAGGCGTCTATGGTAGAGGGGTACTTAACCGAAGAGGCCATTGAGTCCGGAGGTCCATTCTGCAATAGGGTCCTAAAAGACTAGGTTGCAATAGGTTTGCCTCTGTCACGACACGAGGGTAGGCTGAATGGAAGAGGTAGGATGGGAAAGAAATCATACGTCCCAAAAGATTACAATTCAGTCCTCGAAGCACATCACAGCGTCCTGCATCAGCTCTCGATAATGGAGCCTTTGATCAATCTACACATTGAAGAGCTTCAAAAACATAATCATGGGCACACAGATGAATGGATAATGAAAGAACATAAGAATTTGTTCACCTCATGGCTAAGGGAGTAGGATATTCCAGATGGGGAAACACTCAAGGATCGCACCATCAAGGTCTTGGCATCAGGGCCATCACGCCAGGTCACGACTTGGCAAACCTTTGACATTAGTGACTTCACGTTCTGTACCAAGTCCACGGACCAAAAGATCATGGCACAAAACAGTGGTGTTCGATGCAATGCCTTAGACTCTGAAACTAGTGAGGAAACAACTTACTTTGGCATCGTTGATGACATATGGGAACTAGACTATGGTACATTTCATATCCCTGTATTTCGGAGTCAATGGGTTGAAGACAGACATGTCACAGTGGACAACTATGAGATTAGAGTTCTAGATCTAAGCAAGGTAGGCTACAAAGATGATCCATGGATAATGGCTAACCGTGCTGCACAGGTCTTCTATGTTGAGCAGGTCATCTCTCCTAATGATAAGAAGAAAATTACGGACCATCCAAAGCACATAGTTTTCCCTAGAAAGAAACAAGCCATCGGAGTTGGTGTATCTGACTTGGATGAATTTAACCAGTTCAGTGACATGTCTCTCTTTGTAGACGACCATCCAGTAAAGATAAGGAATGTTGAGCGAAACATTCCACAGAGCTCGTTGCCCTGGGTGCGTCACGATGGACAAGGAAGAATAGTAGCGGCCTAGATTTTATTTGTCATTTCCCATGTAATCCATTTATGATAAAATGTGTACCTTATGCTATGTTTGTACTTTATTTCTTAAACTTCTTCTGAGTCTTCTTAGTTTCATGGGTGTTCAATCCACCAAGTTTGGGATTTTTCTGACGTGGTTTGGTACTTTATCTCGTTTAATTGAATTTCCGCGTAACGTCTCTAAGTAATTAGCGATTGAACTGAGTCTATCCCCGAAATGACTGCGAATGGTGCCAAACTTCTCCACAGGGTCTCATCTACCCTAGGAATCAAAATTTTGTTGAAGTTTATGAAAACCCCTAGTGGGATCCGGATGTAATCCACCATTTTTCATCTCATTTAGCGCGGAGAAAAATGTAATAATAGCTTACATAGCTAGAAATTCAAGAGATCTTGTGTGCGGCCATAATTTAGATCTAGGTACTTGCAAAAAAAATCAAGTCATTTGGAGATAGGCATAACATACATGCTTCAAAGAGGTAGAAGAGCACTTGCACCAAACTATGCCCTAACACTTGGGTTACTCCGCTTTATGTGGTGGACTATGTGGTGGATCAAGGAATATACTTTTCACAACATGTAAATAGTACCAAGAAGCTGACAAAATTAGTTTCAAATTTTTTTGTATTCCTATAACTATTTATGTATTAAACAAGATATGGGGTCAATATTAAATTTAAATTATTTTCAATAGAGCTACATATAAAAGTATCTCAAACATGGCATTTAATATTATTAACATGTAGATCTGCTTAATAGAAACACAATAAACTTTTTTTCACTATATTTAGACCAATATTTGACAAGATATGAATTTTTGAAGCTTTTAAAATAGTTTTGCAAAATAATTTAAAAACTAATTGAAAATCATTTCTACTGGCGGCTCTTCTAGCAAACCGCTTGTAGAAATGCATTTCTACAGGCGGTACACATAGCCACCCGCATGTAGAAATGCATTTCTACAGGCGGTTGGCATTGACCACCGCTTGTAGAAATGGTTTCTACAGGCGGTGGTCAATACCAACCGCCTATAGAAATGGTTGCGCTATATATTGGAAGAGACTGAAATTTTCCTAAGTCACAAGGCGGGCCAGTTTTTCAAACACAAGGTATGCCGTCAGGCTGTCGGTTTTTGCCGCCGCTACCGCACGCTAGCCCTGCCCACCGTCGCGACGCCTCGGAGCCCTTCGACATCTTCGCGCGAGGTAAGCTCCTCTGCTCTAGGTGGCCGGCCAAGGAGAGAGGCGAACGGGGGATAGAGGCGGCCAGCGGCGGTGCGAGGCGGCTGCGGCGGGGGCGGGTGCGAGGCGGAGGCGGGTGCGGCTGCGGCTGCGGCGGTGGGTGCGGGTGCGGCTGCGGCGGCGGGTGCGGCTACGGCAGCGGCGGGTGGCGGGTGCGGCTGCGGCGGCGAGTGCGGGGGGAGAGAGAGGGCCGACCGAGGTAGGGGACGACCCGACCGTGGGCCCCACCTGGCAGAGCCGCCGTGGGCCGGCTCAAAACCGGCCTAGTGAGGGAGAAGAGAGATTTGAGTTTTTTTAACTTCAATTATTCATATATATATTTAATTGTTATAATACTAACATAATTTAATTATTCATATATGTATTCAATTATTTAATAATATATGTATTCAATTATTTAATTATTTATATATGTATTATGTCTTTAATTCTTTATATATATATTTAATTATTCATATATGTATGATGTATTGAAATATGTGTATGTCTATTTTGAAAATAATATGGTTTGTGCATTTATCTTGCTCTCACATGATTAATTGTAATGTTAATTTCTCTTTTTCATAGAGATTGCTGTGTTTATTTAAATGCAATAAAATTTCTGCAGTAGACTATGGATAGTATGTAGAAGCCACTGTAATTTTTGTAGAATTTACTGTGCACTTTATGTGATTTAAGCAAGTATGATTTGCGCATGTGATTGAATCAATAAATATTAGTGTATGATATATTAGTGTATATACCCCAGGATACATAAATTTAATTTTATGCATAAATTACATAGATTTCTGCGATGAGTTCTCCGCACAAGGACGAAGCACTGCAGTCCCAACCCACGGAGCAAGTATAAGGGTCATCCGACCATATGGAACAAGATCGTGAGGTCACGAAACAAGTAAAAACGGCTGAAGCATCAGGATCGTCCTATGAACAAGAAGCTAGCGACGACATGGAGCCTCTAGAAGTGAGGAAGACTCGTTGTGAATTGGAACATGACCCCGATTACAATCCAGAAGCCGATGAGGTAAATTAGAGACATTCACGATTTCATATAATTAAATGATTTCTATTCATAGTTTCTACATATAAACACGCCCATCATTCACATGTCTATACTCAAGAGGCAATGTCTCGGTTTAGAGAGATGATGTCTCAGGAGGAAGTGGCACACGAAGACACACCGGAACCGACGACCGCAACGACGAGCCCTGAGAGGCCATGTCAGTCTAGGAAGAGGAAGCGGCTAGGTTTGAAACGAGGCGAGAGAGGGTTGAACCAATTTCTAGATGACCATCACAGATGCGAGCCCTACCGGACAGCCCCTAGCTCCAGAGGAGGCCCTACCCAAATACAGGATCGCAATTGGTGTTGACACCGTTTTTGGGCACGTAATCATGATTGGTAAAGCGTAGGTCGGCAAGATAAGACGGCGGTGTTTGATCTACAGGGTGAGTTACCGATGAAGATGGTTGCCGATGGAAGGATGGTTGAGCGCGACCAAGTCCATAGGTGATGATGTGCTTGTGCCGATGGTTATGACAAAGGAGTCTGCCGATGATACAGAGGAGGAACTTGGAAGTTGTCGATCGGCTGGTGGGGATGTTCTGGTTTGTCACGTAAGGATGGTTTTACGTTTTCCTTAGATATTTAGATCGTTTTGTACACGGATTCTGTTTAAATTTGGAATTCGAATTCTAGTCGTGTCTGGTTGTGGCTCTTTGAGCAGGGTATAAATGTAGACCCTAGGGCCTTGTAATCAACAGATCAATCAATGAAACAACAGTTTTTACTCACATATTCCAGCATCTACTATTTCGACGACTTCGTCATACTTTTTTATTTTTTACTATGAGTTCTTAGGAATTCGTCGACTTAAGCTCGGCGTGTTCTCAAGTTCCGCGTGAATACCTCTTGGCCGTGACATCCGGGCGCATCGCTGTTGTCGGGACCAAAGTGTTCGAGTTACCACCTTTGCCGATAGTAAGGTCAAATCGGCTGGCACGCCTTAACGTTTAAATCGGGTATTAGCCCTTTGTGTTTGCAGATCAATTTTTGCATCAACACATCTTTTGGCACGCCCAGTGGGACAGATTCAAGATCAAGATCGGCATGGCGACTAGCGATTTCGACTTGGAGAACGTCATCCCCGTGACAGAAGCTAACCTCAAAGAGGAGCAGAAGCAAGCTATCGCCAAAGCCATGGAGGATTACAAGCAGCAATGCCTGATGTCCTTCAGCATAAACAGGAGCGGCGAAGTGATCCAGAAAGATGCACTGCCGGCACCTCGGCAGGTTACTTTTGACGCCAATCCTGGTAAACTCAAAGAGATGGTCGATAGTGCTATCAACCGTGCTTTGATCAACCAAGCTGGTGTGCTGTCCAATACGGTTTTCAACGCCGTGGCTAGAACTTTCACGGAAGGACAGTTGCCACCAGATTATGTGGGCCCCTCTCATCATCAGCCAGGGTCACCAGTGGTTACAGCTCCATCGGCTGCTACAGCCGCTGCGGGCATGGAGATTCCCGTCCCTCCAAGTACGTTGGAAATTACCAATGCACAATCCACGCCGATGACGATGAATCCGCCGACTTCGGAGCAGATCAAGCTCAACACAGATCTGTTGGCATTGGCAATGTCAGGACCGGTTCCTCCTCCTAACTGGTGGGGTTTTGGTATGCCTTCAGAATACTTCAAGACACCCGGCACATCCGAAGCAACTGATATGAGAGGCAAGGCTCCTATGGCATCGGCACCTCCCAATATGCCGATGAACCAGAGTCCCCAGTATACTACAACTACTACTGCAAGACCTTACACTGGGAATTCTCAAGCTCCAACGTTCCAAATGCCTAACGCATCGGCAGATTCAATGCTGATGCAACAGAGGATTATGACTCAACCTAGGTATGTCAATTCAATGATGATGCCCAATTATCAGTCATCGGCAGGACCTATACCGATGAATGCTAATAATGGATGGCTTGGGCAGCAAGTTTTTCCGCAAACGCCCCAACAGAGTCATCAAGCTACAGGGTTCCAACAAGGCCAGATCTATCTTGGGTTTCAGAATCAGGGGATTCCCAACCAGCCAATGAATCTTGGGCACCAGGTCGGTGGACAACAGATTGGCGGGCAACAGTTTGGTGGTCCACAAATTGGAGGCCAGATGATTAACTCGATGTCCCATGCAGATCGTGCGCCGCATCGACATGTGGAAGCCTACCAGCAGGCGCCCGATCCGCAACTGCTTCATCGGCAGGAGGCCGATGCTTATTGGGTCGATAAGATCGCTGAAGTAATGAGGGACCAATTTGGGATAAAACCCAAAGTCAACACTTACTCTTATCGGACACCGTATCCTCCCGCATATGATTTGATCCTGCTCCCAAATCAGTACAAGGTACCGGATTTTACTAAGTTTTCTGGGTAGGATGACACGTCAACCATGGAACACGTCAACAGGTTCATCATCCAATGCGGGGAAGCTGGTAACAGGGATGAATTGAGAGTTTGTTTATTCTCATCATCATTATCCAGATTGGATTTCACTTGGTTTATATCATTACCTCCCAACTCAGTGATTACCTGGGCCGATCTGGAGAAATAATTCCACAAGTACTTCTTTTCTGGGGTCCATGAGAAGAAGATCACCGATTTGGTCAAACTGAGGCAACGCAATGATGAATCGGTTGAAAGTTTTGTGCAGAGGATACGGGAGGTCAAGAACAAATGCTATAGCCTGGTTCTGGATGATCGGCAGCTAGCCGATTTAGCTTTCTAGGGTTTGTTGCCACACGTCAGGGACAAGTATGCGTCTCAGGAGTTTGAAAGCTTAAGTCATTTGGTGCAGAGAATTTCTGATCAAGATATTAAGCCTTTCGAGCCCAAGAGAGCATGGAACAAAAAGGTGTCGTTCGTTGATGAAGAAACGAGCTCAGACTCTGATGAAGAACCAGTCATCGGCTTGGCAGAATGGGTCAAAAATAAGAAACCGATGTCTTGCCCTTTTGGGCACATGAACCAGAAAAGTTCGCATTCGATACCACTAAGGCCGATAGGATATTTGACTTTCTACTCCAAGAAGGTCAGATCAAGCTGTCACCTAATCACATGATCCCATCAGCTGAAGAATTAAAAAGGATGAAATATTGTAAATGGCATAATGCAACTTCTCACGATACTAATGAGTGCAAGGTTTTCAGACAGCAACTGCAATCGGCTATAGAATCTGGAAGGATTAAATTTGACAGTTCCAAGTCCCAGAAGCCGATGAAGATTGATCAGCATCCTTTCCCAACGAACATGTTGGATGCTAAGGGAAAGGCCAAGGTCTTGACGTCGGAAGCAACTGAAAGAAGTGCATCGGTGGATCCTCAGCATCAGATCACTACTGCCGATGCCAAAGGAAAAGGCTTGGTCCAGGAGGGAGCTAACTCAAGAAGGCCTCCCCGATCTAGTACTGTGATAACTCACAGGAGGCCCCGGGAGACTTGGCAGCAACGTGAAGATCGGTACCGGCGCCAGCAAGAGGATTATCGTCGGGAAGAGGAAAGACGCCGACAGGAATGGAATCAGCATATAGATCACTGGAATTGCCCATTCTTCATTCACTGTTGGGAGGAAAATATCAAGCTTCCCACTGTCAGGGATTGCCCTAAGTGCAACGGTTATGATCGGTATGATAGATCCGATCGGCGCTATCACGACGATAATCGGCGATCTAATGGGCCGATAAGAGGAAGAACGTCCGTTCACGATCGGCTGGGGGGCAGGCTCAGCGTGCACGACAGGCTTGGCGATCGTGTTCAATATTTTCCCAGGAACCAGGAAGAACTCGAAGAGATGGCCAATGCACGGGTTCCCGATGAGTTCATCTTCTGCCGAGATGCCAATACTTACCGGGTGGAATCAGGAGAAAGTCGTCGCCCATCGGTAAGGCAGCAGCAACTTCCTCCATGGTGTCCAGAGGGATTTACCAGGACACAGAAAAGAAGGCTGCAGCGCGAAAGGCGAGAAGAGTTGAGCAAGGGAGAGAATTCTGGACAGTCTGGAGATCAACAACGATCAGATCCTAAGGGAAAAGGTCCATTGGCAGATGTCAACATGGTCTTTATGCTGCCGATGGAGTTCCTTGCGCCGTCCAGTGATGATGAGTTGGAATTTTCCGACCAGATAGCTCAGTTGGCTCTGGATCCGATGACTGCTATCTTCGAGAAGCCTGCTGATGATGAAAGGCAGCACCTCAAGGCCCTGTTTGTGAAAGGAAAAGTGGATGGTCAGCCGATGACCAAGATTCTGGTTGATGGTGGAGCCGCTATTAATATCATGCCATATGCAGTGTATCGGAAGCTTGGAAAAGGAGATCAGGATTTGACCAAGACCGATATGATGCTTAAAGACTTTGAGGGGAATGTGTCTCCGGTCAAGGGGGCAATATGTGTAGAGTTGACCATCGGCAGCAAAACCTTGCCGACAACCTTCTTCGTGATCAGTGGAAAGGGTGCTTACAACTTACTGTTGGGAAGAGATTGGATTCATGCTAATTGTTCCATCCCGTCTACAATGCACCAATGCTTGGTCCAGTGGGTAGGTGACAAGATTGAAATTGTTCCAGGAGATTCTTCTTATGTCATCGCATCGGCAGAGGCAGACACCTAGGAAAGGACTAGGTGTATTTCAGGAAAAGTTTGGGAAAAGGATTTTCTCAAGGTTGCCGATTACGAAATTCCACCGATCCAAGCAGTCGGTTCTGATGAAGGTTTTTAATGGATAGGTTCGCCGATGATGGAAAGTTAGGCCAGGGATTCACATCGGCCGATGATCTAGTAGAAGTAGATATAGGTAGTGGTGATAAGCCTAGACCCACTTTTATTAGTGCTAAGTTAGATTCTGAGTGTAAGCAACAGTTAACTGATTTGTTAAAGGAATATAAAGATTGCTTTGCTTGGGATTATACTGAGATGCCTGGTTTGGACCGATCGATTGTTGAACATCGGTTACCCATCAAGTCTGGATTTCGGCCACATCAGCAACCGGCTCGCCGATGTAATCCTAATATTCTCCCTGATATTAAGGCCGAGATAACCAAACTTATTAAAGCCAAGTTTATTCGGCAGTGTCGGTATGCCGAGTGGATTTCCAATGTTGTTCCGGTCTATAAGAAGAACGGGAAGCTTCGGGTCTGCATTGATTTCAGGAATCTTAACAAAGCTACACCGATGGATGGATACCCAATGCCAGTTGCTGATTTGCTAGTTGACGCCACAGCTGGGCATCAGATTATTAGCTTTATGGATGGCAATGCAGGGTACAATCAAATATTCATGGCAGAAGAAGATATTCCAAAGACCGCATTTAGATGTCCTGGTCATGTCGGGTTGTTTGAATGGATAGTCATGACCTTCGGCTTAAAGAATGCTGGTGCTACTTATCAAAGGGCTATGAATTTTATATTTCATGAGTTCATTGGCAAGTTGGTGGAGATTTATATTGATGATGTGGTGGTGAAATCTGGAGACTTCACAAAGCACCTTGCCGATTTACGAAAAGTGTTGGAGTGCACGAGGAAACATGGTTTGAAAATGAATCCCAATAAGTGTGCATTTGGTGTATCGGCAGGGCAGTTTCTTGGTTTCGTGGTGCATCAAAGGGGGATTGAAATTTGTCAAAGATCTATCGAGGCTATCAACAAAATAGTTGCCCCTACCAACAAGACTGAACTCCAATCCATGATCGGCAAGGTAAATTTTATCAGGAGGTTTATATCTAATTTGTCTGGTAAAATTTGTGCTTTCAGTCCTCTTCTGAAATTAAAGGCCGATCAAGAATTTGTCTGGGGGAAGGAACAACAGTTGGCTCTGGATGAAATCAAGAACTATTTAGTGAATCCTCCAGTTCTAATTCCACCTCAGCAAGGGAAGCCCTTCAGATTGTATTTGTCTACCGATGGGATGGTCATCGGTTCGGCTTTAATTCAAGAGTTTGAAGGGAAGGAGCGTGTAATTTATTACTTAAGCAGGAGGTTGATTGATGCTGAGACCAGGTATTCGGCTATCGAGAAACTATGCTTGTGCTTATATTTCTCTTGTATCAAGTTAAGACATTACTTGTTATCGGCCGAATGCACTGTTATTTGCAAGGATGATGTAGTTCGGTACATGTTATCCATGCCGATTATGAGTGGCAGGATCGGTAAGTGGATTTTGGCGCTGTCGGAGTTCGATCTGCGTTATGAATCGGCTAAGGCAGTTAAAGGACAGATTATGGCCGATTTTGTAACTCAACATTGTGGTACAGTGGAGGCTTTGGAAATTGTACCTTGGACGATGTTCTTTGATGGATCTACATGTGACCGGGGGGCAGGAATCGGTATAGTATTAATTTCCCCTCGGGGAAGGAAGTATGAATTTTCCTTGCCGATTGTTGCCACGTCGACGAATAATCAGGCTGAGTATCAAGCTTTAATAAAGGGATTGGAATTGTTAAGGGAGGTTCATGCTGATGCTGTTGAGGTCTTCGGAGATTCTATGCTGGTTATAAATCAATTGGCTGGAAGTTATGAATGCCGAAGTGAGGTTCTCATAACTTATTATGAGCGGAGTATGCAATTGTTGAAGGAATTCAAGGATTTCCGATTAGAGCATGTTCCTCGATTGCATAATGAAGAGGCCAATCGGTTGGCTCACCATGCCTCAGGGTATCAGCCTATGATTAATGCAATATCAGTAATCGATGCCGATGATTGGAGAAAAGAAATCATTGATTATTTAAAGGATCCATCTAAGAAGGTTAAAAGGCAGGTTCGGTTTCAAGCCACCAAGTATGTGCTCCTCGAAGATGAATTGTACTACCGAACTGTTGATGGGATTCTTCTCCAGTGCTTAGGTGATGATGAGGCTAGGAGTTTGATGGGAGAAATCCATGAAGGGGTGTGTGGAGCACATCAGTCCGCCTTCAAGATGAAATGGATGATTAGAAGGAATGGATGTTATTGGCCGACTATACTTGAGGATTGCTTTAAATATTTTAAAGGGTGTCAGGGGTGTCAAAAGTTTGGCAATATTCAAAGGGCACCTGCATCGGCTATGAATCCTATCATAAAGCCTTGGCCGTTTCGAGGATGGGCTATTGATTTGATTGGCCAGATATATCCACCATCTAGCAAGGGGCATAAGTTTATTCTAGTTGCCACCGACTATTTCACTAAATGGGTTGAAGCTATTCCTTTGAAGAAAGTTACCTCGGCCAATATGATTGATTTTGTGAAAGAGCATATTATTTACCGATTTGGGACTCCTCAAACAATTACTACCGATCAGGGCACTATGTTTACATCAGGGGAGTTTGATGAATTCGCAATCGGTATGGGGATTAAAGTGTTAAATTCCTCTCCTTACTATGCTCAAGCTAATGGGCAGGCCCAGGCGTCTAACAAAGGAATTATTAAGCTTATTAAACGGAAAATTGAGGAAAATCCTAGAAGGTGGCACACATTGTTGAATGAAGCTTTATGGTCCTATCGAATGGCTTGTCATGGATCAACCAAGGTTTCACCTTATCAGTTGGTGTATGGACATGATGTAGTGTTGCCTTGGGAAATTAAGACTGGATCTAGGCGACTGTCTTTTCAAGATCAATTAGCTGCCGATGATTATGCTACTTTGATGACCGATGAGTTAGATGATCTAGCAGGATATCGGCTTAAGGCTTTGATGAGTATAGAAGAGAATAAGAAAAGAGTTGCCAGATGGTATGATAAGAAGGTAAAGGCTAAGGAATTTGCCGATGGAGACTTAATATGGAAATTAATCTTACCAATCGGGGCTAAAAGTTCAGAGTTTGGGAAATGGTCTCCCAATTGGGAGGGTCCCTATCGGATAAGTCGATCGGCTCCTGGTAATGCCTATATTCTAGAAACTCTCGAAGGAGTTGAATTTCCCAGAGCATTAAACGACAAATATCTAAAGAAGTACTACCCCAGCATATGGGTCGATGCATAAAAGTTCAAATGCTGATAACACTCCTATCGGCTGGATTGAAATATGTTTGGGGACCGGACTTAATGTTTCAAAAAACGCCGATAACAGTCCTATCGGCTAGACTAAACATCAAGATAGCTGGAAAGCAGGGAGAAGCGGGTATGTTGCCGATGAAGAGCTCACATGTTTAGCAGCGCTTGGATGGCCGATATGGCACGTAGGCAGATTTGAGTTATTCTATGGTCAAGTATTGATAAATGATGCAAACGGAGGTTGAATAACTTACTTGTTTCAGGGCAATCTCTTGCCTCTGACTCGAAGATGCCGATGGAGCCACAGGTTGATCGGCTGGAGGTGCCGATGGAACTACGTTAGCTGAAAATTAGCAGAAGTGGTTATAAAGCAGAAAAAATAAGTTCGTCAGCAACAATATTATAAAAGTGTGTTACCTTGAGGAAGAGCAGTATTTATCAGGATGGATGAAACCACCGATGCTATAATAGAACTTGCTGGATTGGTAGTTTGCTCATGCACATCAGCCGATGTGTCTTCTGGCTGACGTACTTCTGGTTGAGGCTCTTCTAGTTGGGTTTCTTCCGCTTGTGGTGCTTCTTGCATTGAAGGGGGAGATGGCACTTGTTGCAGCTGGACTTCTGGAGGAGAAGGGGAAGATTCCACCGGGATTGGAGATACCGAGGGAGGAGGAGGCGTTGCTACTTTTTGGCGCTTTGCTTGTGCCCTGGTGTTCTGGGCACCTTTCCTCTTCTGCTGGCTGGTCTGGGGGGCATCGGCACCTTTGCTTCTGGCCTTTGCCGATGCGCCGGTCTGCTGATGTGGAAAAAGATTTGTGAGTACAAGTGTGGCGGATAAGAATCGGTATGAATGAAAAGGTTAGAGAATTACCTTGAACACCTATGCCAAGGAGGAAGCAGCTATTGATGGAGATACTTGAGTTCTCCTGGTGGTGACTTTCTTGAGGCGTACACCTCGATGCATGATGGCAGCCAGGGTAGGAGCGTTGTTGCCGATTGAGGAGATTGGGCCTGATGGAAACAGGTCAATCGGCTTGCCACTCCTGCTGACCGATGGAGGGGTGTTGTCAACCTGTAAGATAATACAAAGATGAATTGCCGATGGAAATAAAAATGAGAGAATTGAAACATCGGTTCGAAAATACTTATAGTGTCATCGGGAACTTCGTACTCAGGGTCGATCATGCCGCGATACGAGAGAGCCGATTTGCAGAACAGGTGTTCCTTCCATTCTGCCCACCATTGCTTGTATGCCTGAGTGATGAAGGCGGCTGGAACCCACTCTGACAGGTCTACATCTGTATCGGCACTTGACGGCAGTTGGGCAACTTGAATCCATTCAAGAAGGCTAGTAATGGCTTCCCTGGGTTTTATCACATCGGCATAACAGAGTGCAATCGGCAGCTGGCCGAAAGCTAATTGACGAGCTAATGCCGATGGGTTATAAAACTCATAGGTCTAGATGGAGTTTTTCCCACTGCCGAAGAAATTCACTGGTATAGCTCTGGGAGTGACCAGTGCCATCTTCACTTCATGATCCGTGTCAAGAGCATCATTGAACGGGTTGAAAACCAAAGAAAACATGGTGTCTGGATCATCATAAGCCAACCATGCTCGCTCCTCTCTGGTCAAGCCTTCATACAAGGTTTGGAAGAATCGGCTGACCTGGTCTGCATTACCCCCTGTACCAGGTAAAACTATGACAGCTTCACCAAAGTTTAGGGGAGGGCGTGTTGCCGATTCTTCTTCATCCAGTTCGTAGTTCTCGACTATGTCCCTTGGAAAACGATGTGCAAAAAGGTCAAACTCAAGACGTTTGTGCATGTGGAGACTGAGCCACATGTTGATGAACCACCAGGGACCTCCCAAGTTGCCGATAGACTGGCCGAGTAAGAGTTTCCTAGTCACTTGGTGGAGGAGGTGGTAGGCTGCACCAAGCAGGAATCGGTCGAGGGGAAATCGGCCACCATTAGCCAAATTTTCTGCTGCTGCTAGATAAACGGAGGTTGGTCCTGCCGATCGGCTGCAAAACACGAATTTATCTAACCACATGTTCAGGAAGCTGGTCTGCTCCTTTATGTTAACAGGGCCTGTTCGTCTGTACTTTTGAATGTATCCTGACCAACCGCCGATGGAGCGAGTTTCTACCTTAGCACTGGGTTTGGTATCAAAGAAGTGAGTACTATCGGCAGAAGATACATCTAAGTCAGTGAGCATGGCTACATCGGCAAGAGTAGGGGAAGCAGGGCCGTGGACAAAGACAAAGGCATTGAGCGTGTCTGACTAGAAGTATGATGCAGCTATAAGCAATGACTCATTTCTATGCATATCGGCAATGGACAGCCTAATGCATTGGTCTAGTTTCCTCTCACCCCACTGGACTTCGTTTGAGTTGCTGACCCTCAAAAACCAATCCGTCCATCCCACAGTAGGGCTAGACTAGGAACGGAAAGTATCCTTCCACAGATCCAAAGAAAAGTTCTCGGCTCTAAAAGGAATCCTATTGGTTTCTGCGTTGATGAGGTCGGTTGGATCTAGATCCCCTAACGGGCCAAGGCATTGGAGGTGTGGTTGATCGGTGGGGATGACAATTTTGTTGGACAAATCCTAATAGTTTTGGGTATATAAGGAAGAGCAAGAAAAAAAAGGGAGAGGAAAATATTCAGTAAAATGAAGTGCGAATGAACAAGGATGCGAGAAAAGGCACGAAAGATGGGATGAAGAACTGACCTCAGGGACGGTGAAGTTGACGGCCATCTCGTCACAGGGAAGATGATCAAGGGCTTCGGAGTTGGTGAAGAAGAAATTTCGTCAGAGATCTTGGAGCTCTTGAACAGCGCCACCGCCAGGAAAATGAAGTTGGAGTTGTGGAATGATGTGATGGAGAAGGAGTACCCGAGAAGGAACTATTTATAGGACAAAACGGGCAAGGGCAAGATTGACTTATCTCTTCGCCGTATCTGTGAAATCCGAGGGTACTCAGGTAACTGTTCGCACGGTAATCAAGGGATTGTGTAGGTGATTTGATAGGAAGCGGTCATTATCCAGAGATATTTTACTGTGCGGGATTTCCTGGTCGGTCCATCGGCAGCGCCTTGTAACGGTCATATTGCCGATGGGCGGATAAAGTGGAGATAGCCGTTTGGGAAGATAAGATATGGGCATCTTGGTCAGTCCATCGGCAAGTCCCTGTAACGGTAATATTGCCGATGCGCGACTAAAATGGAAATGTCTGTTTGGGAAGTTGAGGATTTCGAGGAATATGCGGAGGAATCAAATCAGAGTTGTTCAGATTAAGGCTGTTGGTTACCAGATTGGGAGCATTAATTGCGGAAAGGCATCATTACTGCAGAGAATTTCGGAGCATTAATGATCTCATACTCCAAAATTGGGGGGCATGTGTTGACACCGTTTTTGGGCACGTAATCATGATTGGTAAAGCGTAGGTCGGCAAGATAAGACGGCGGTGTTTGATCTACAGGGTGAGTTGCCGATGAAGATGGTTGCCGATGGAAGGATGGTTGAGCGCGACCAAGTCCATAGGTGACGATGTGCTTGTGCCGATGGCTATGACAAAGGAGTCTGCCGATGATACAGAGGAGGAACTTGGAAGTTGCCGATCGCCTGGTGGGGATGTTCTGGTTTGTCACGTAAGGATGGTTTTACGTTTTCCTTAGATATTTAGATCGTTTTGTACACGGATTCTGTTTAAATTTGGAATTCGAATTGTAGTTGCCTCTGGATGTGGCTCTTTGAGCAGGGTATAAATGTAGACCCTAGGGCCTTGTAATCAACAGATCAATCAATCAAACAACAGTTTTTACTCACATATTCCAGCATCTACTATTTCGATGACTTCGTCATACTTTTTCTTTTTTACTATGAGTTCTTAGGAATTCATCGACTTAAGCTCGGCGTGTTCTCAAGTTCCGCGTGAATACCTCTTGGCCATGACATCCGGGTGCATCGCTGTTGTCGGGACCAAAGTGTTCGAGTTACCACCTTTGCTGATAGTAAAGTCAAATCGGCTGGCACGCCTTAACGTTTAAATCGGGTATTAGCCCTTTGCGTTTGCAGATCAACTTTTGCATCAACAATTGGTTTCTGTGTGAGGGACTTTCTTGATATCACAGTTAAGAACTGGTCCAGTGTGTCGAATAATCACAAGATCAAAATTTGGGATAAGATTAAGACA
Organism: Sorghum bicolor; assembly: GCF_000003195.3. Classification (NCBI taxonomy): domain Eukaryota; kingdom Viridiplantae; phylum Streptophyta; class Magnoliopsida; order Poales; family Poaceae; genus Sorghum; species Sorghum bicolor. The sequence continues at coordinate 35,819,002 of NC_012875.2, forward strand.
AGGTTCCAGTTTCCTAGGAATGTGCCAAAAGATTTAGTGAAGGCATATACAATGAAGCAGTGTGCGGTTAGTTTCCGAAATTGGAGGTCGGAGATGAATGTCAAGTATGCAAAGACAGGGATGGATTCGACAACCAAATACAAGATTACTAAAGGGCAGTGGGCTGTTTTTCTAGAGCAGAGGAATGACCCTAACTTCTTAGCTCGGAGCGAAGCCAACTCTCAGCTCGCAAAGAGGAACAAGTACCACCACCATCTAGGCACAGGTGGTTACCAGCACCAAGTTCCTAAATGGAGGCAAGAAGAGGCTGCGAAGAAGGCAATAGGGTTGCCAGTGCTATCCAAGCAAGTTGGTGAAAGGTCCGGGAATTGGATCCATGCTCGGAAACCAAAGGAAACCGAGACGGGTGTGTCCTTTGAAGACCCAATGCTTGATGAAGCAATGAGGAGCATCTTTGCAGTGGCAGGCATGCAGCAGGAAGGCAAGTTTATGCCACGAAGGGAGAGGGACATCCTTAGTGTTGGCCTCGGTAACCCCGAGCATCCTGGCCGTGTTCGAGGCATCTCATCCAAAGAAGGATGGAAGGATGGATTCGGCCCTCAATGGAAAAATCAGTATAAGAAACATGATCGGTATAAGGAACAAATGACAAATTATTTTCAAGAAGAGGCTAAGAAAGACTTCCAAGAGATGATGGGGAAGTTGTTAGAAAATCCTCCTCCTGAGTTGATGCAGAAACTAGCGAGTGCCATGTCAAATCAACAGATGAGCACTCAAGCTCCCCAAATGCAGCTAGTCCCAGTGGTGTCACAACCGTTGGTGGCACCGAGTGAAACAATCATTCCAAGCAGTGTCGCATCTACAGCAAATAAGGATCACTATCCAGTTGACGACATTGTTACTTCTACACCTTCCTCCCTTGTCATAAGATATGGGATTAACAATCATCGTACAAGGGAAGTAGCCACGGGCAAAGTGATCCTAGGAGGACCTAAATACCATGGTGCTGACATTCCTAAAGACTACTGTAGAGTAGAGGTATCAACCATGGTCCAAGGATATGAGGACGAGATTCTAGACATCCCTGGTCCCGAGGACATTGTGAAACTAGGACAGACGATAAACAATTTCATCCTTTGGCCTCGGAGGGACATGGAACTAAGGGAGCCACCACCACCCTCTCAAGAGATGCCACTCACCTAGGAGTCATCATTTCATGTCGATCCTCTTCCTAACCCACCGCCTTCACCTCCCCAGTCTCTTCCTGACCCACCAGAATCACCTCTCCATGTTTTCCCTGTCCATCAACCATCTCCTCTCCATAATTTTTCTACCCCACAGTCAACACAATCTCCACTACCATTCAATTCCACCCCTTCCCCACAACTCAAAGATCCAGAACCAAGAAGTGAGCCATCAAAGGTGCCAAAGAAGAAAGTATTTCCGATACCTAAGTTGATTTCACCATACGAGCCAAAGAAAAAAATCAGCTGGGCAAGTGAGATTTTTGTCAGGCATTGCTTCGAAACGCACAGTACAAGAGCATGAGATTTCTGAGCTAGCAAAGTCAGAGGTGCTGGCGCCTAAGGTCATAACTCCTATCAAATTCAAGGCGCCAACTGCAGAAGACTATAAGAATATCCCCAAAAAGTACGTGTGGGGAAGCCTCTACTGAGTCGGACCAAACTTATGAAGAAACCAAATGGTATAAAAAGGTTTCATGACTGGTACATGAGAGCCTCTTCTGCTGGCATCGACACCATAAGCATGCGCATACCACAAATAGCATTTCTTAGCCAGAGTACTGACAAATGCATGCTTACATTTGATGACATGTGGGCACTGATGAACCACGAGATGCTAGATGTATAGATCGTAACGGCATTTGCATTGTAAGTGTTACATAGTTACACACATTGTAGTTGCATCAATTTTCAATATCTGACATGCTTCTGTCTTGCAGAATGTTATATGATCAACAAGATTTGTATTTTGGTTCGGACCTTAATTATTGTGCCGAAGAAAGGAATGCCTATCTCTGCCCAATAGATATAGCCAAAGATCGGCACACATTCCGGATCGGGAATGACAGCACAGAGGTACAGGGTTTGGAAGGTACAGAATGGGATGAGAAACTCCGAAAGTTGAAACTTGATTTTGAAGCCAAATACGCCTTCTACATTGGACATTCACTAATAAAGTTTCAAGACAGGAAAGCGGTGGTGGCCCCGTACCACTTTGGGTAAGTGTGAGTTTACAAATATCTATCTAAACTATTCCAATGCATAAATGCATCATGGATTTAATTCGAGCAGGAGGCACTGGATATGCTTCATCATTTATCCCAAGGAGGGAAGGGTGTTGTTACTAGACTTCGCAGATTTCCCGAAAGAAAGCTATGCTCCATTCATCAAACTGCTAGAGCTGTAAGTCAAGCTATGCATACATATGCATAGTGAGAATTTGACAATAACATGGTGATTCTATTTGACATCATAGGGCATACAGGTTCTATAAGATAAATTATGGAAAGTGCGAGTCCAAGAGACCAGGGCAACTATTGGAGGTTATACATAACTGGCCGGTACGTATAAAAATTTACTATTATGAATACAAATCATACACATACGACCACAATTGCAACTATAATTAAATAACCACTCTTCTGTTATACAGTGAATGAAGCAACCACCCTTATCTGTCCTTTGTGGCTACTACGTATGCGAGAACATGAGAGAAAACAGACGATATGCAAGGAATCCTGACAAGGTAATATAAGTAATAGTCTATTAAAGTTGGAAGTCATAAAATATATAATGTTTACAAACTTTCTTTGCAGGTATATAAGCAAGGGACGGCGGAGCGCATGGACGAACATGCTTTAGACAACATAGTTGAGGACATCTGCTCGTTCATCATGAAGCATGTCATTCGACGTGAAGGCAAATATCATGATGATGAAAGCCAATAATCCAGACCACAGTTTCGAGTGCTAACAGAGATTAGTAAGCTCAAACTTACTATAGAGGGTTATTAGAGGACAGAAACAAACTTTGATGTATATATATATATATATATATATGATGTGTGATGATGGATATACTCTTGTAATTAACTTTATGTCTTTGAGCACCGAACTTTGATGTATACAAATATATGTATGAGATGAAGTATTTAAATTACATGTTGCTATGCTAGAAGACCAACCAATATCAATATATTTAAATAATAACAATAAATTAATAAATAAATAAATTAATAAATAAATAAATAAATAATATATATTTTAATAGGTTTCCACAGGTGGCTCTCTTAGGGAACCGCCTGTGTAAATGAACATTTACACAGGTGGTTCCCTAAGAGAGCCGCCTGTGTAAATGGTTTCTACTAGCGGCTCTCAAGCAACCGCCTATGGAAATGAACGATTTCTACTAGCCCCCAGCGCAGGCGGTGCTGGAAAACGCCTGTAGAAATATGTTACCAACCGTCTGTATAGTGTGCCCATGTACTAGTGGAGAGTATGGCGCCAAAGAGGAACACACGCCGTGTTGCCGCCTATAACACTCCAAAATTTTTGATTTTGGATTGTTATTAGAAAAACAATAAATTAAATAAGGATTTAAAATTTTTCTAAAATATTACAAGATTTTTATTAATTACTGTTATTATAAAATGAGAAAAATATGTAATTTTAAAACTTTTATTAAATTAAGTGGAGAGTGTTTTGCTTTGTTGTTGTGTGCTTTGTGCCCTAGCTTTGTTTGGCTTGTCTCGGAAAAATGAATTTCAAAATTTCTAGCGAGCACGTTTAGGCCCTTTCGGTTTTCGAAAAAATAAAACTCCAAAAGTCCTATTTAAAACTAATTCAAGTTTGAGTTAGAAAACAATTTAGAAATGTGTTTAAACTAAAATATATTTAGATTTCAAAATAGTCTACAAACAAATTCCAAAATAATCCCTAAATATTGATTCAAATTTATTTTTGAAATTTGGTTTGAAAATAGTTTGAAAATTGGTTGGCAAAATAGTTTAGAATTTCCGTTTTACAAAAAAAAAGAGAAAAAAAAAGCCTTCTCTCCTTTCTGGGCCGGCTCACTCTCCCCACGGCCCAGCTCCACCAGCCCCTCCCTCCTTTTCCCCTTCCGCGCGCGCACCGCCCGCATGGGCCGCGGCCCACCTCCCGCACCGCTGCTGGCCTGCAGCACCGCAGCCCAGGCCTTGGCCCAGCCCCGCGCGCTGCCCTCACCCGCTCGCTGACTGGTGGGCCCCGCGAGTGGGACCCACCTGTCATCCCTGACCTCTGGCCGGATCGGCGCCGGACACAACCGCTGCCCGATCCTCGCGCTCGCGCACGTCCCACGAGGTTCCCCGGCCTATAAAGGGGTTAGCCCTATGCGCCGCGCCCCTCCCTAAACCCTAGGACGCCGCCGCCTCCGCCCTAAACCTAGCCGCGCCGTGCCGCCGCCATAGCCGCGGGGCTAAGGTTCCCGCCGCCGTCAATCTCGTCGGATGCTACCTTCCTGATGTCAAGAACCGCTCCTCGAGCTTCGCAGCGAGGTGAGGATCCCACCGGTGCTTTTCTCCCCATCTCTCTCCCTTTCTACCATGTGCACGAGCTCGCAGGAGTCCCGCGGCCGCCGCCGAGCCGCCCCGCTGCGTAGACCGCTCTCCCTGGTCGTTCTCCGTCGTGTCCGACGCGGGCATCGGCCTCGCCGCGTCCCGCGTGTCCCGCCCGTGCCCTCGACGTGGCCGCCCGTGCCCCGTAGCGCCCCCACGGCGAGCTCCGTCGGCCTGGCCATGGCGCCGTCGCGGTCCACCGTGGACCCGGTGGACCCGCGCCCTGCCCCTCGGTCCACAAGTGCCACCGTGGACCCGCCAACCCTGCAGCGCCACGTGGCCAGTCAAGCCGGCCACCCATGCTGGCCCTAGCAGTTTTGTAGAAAGGCCCTCGCTCTTTTTAAAAATCAACCCGCAGTTCAGCCCAGTGCAAATTTAATTAGATCTAGGTCCTATTTTTAACAGCTAGGACCCTGGCGCCATTAGTATTTATTTATTTAGTCCAAAATGCTTTTAAAATTCAGTTTTATTTATTTAAATTATGAAAAATAGTTCGGCTTATTCACAGTTTTGCCACCGATCTAGTTTTGGCCATAGAATTCGCGTTTTAACTCCGATTGAGCCCGTTCTTGTTGTGTTAGGTTCGTATCGACGTAAACTACGCTTTAGCAGTGATGCATGTCATGTTTGACACTCTATGCTTTCACCATAAATATAAAATGACTAATGTCTAACTAAATGCCCTTTGAATCTACAAAGAACAATTTAGGTTTACACTTTGGTATTTTCTTTTAGAATCTAATATCAACTTTGTTAATGTTAACCTAAGTATTTATTAACTATGACTCTTTTAGTTAAACATAAATTATATAATTAATTTGTTTAATATTTATTTAATGACTTTTTGATTAAAAGTAACTTAGGTTTACAATTTTGATCTTTTGTAAATAAATAAATGCCCATGTTATTAATATCAACCTTAATGTTTCTTTATTAATTATAACTTGATTAGTTTAAACATGATATATAATCAATTGATTAATTGCTTTCATATATTCTATATTTCAAAAACTATAAATGCTTAATTGGCTTCAGTGGTATATAGTTATTTATAAATAAAATACGACCAACGTATAGTCATCTTCTTTGTTACACTTCGAACCTCGAAAGTCGTGTCCGTTTAACGATAGCTCTGTTCTCAATCATTCTTGCGTTGTCACGATCGTAGCAATAAGTCGTGTCGTTTAGTGCGCTCTTTCCAAGCTTTTCTTTTAATTGTCGTTTGTTCTTAGTCGTGATTGTTTGTTTGTCTGTTTGTGTTGCTTGGTTGCTATGAGTAGAAGAAGCGTGGTTCGTCATCAGTGAAGATCAGGAGCTAAGTGTAACAGAACCGTCCAATTTATAAGAATTCAAGTGAATTAGCGACCACTGAGGCAGTCAAGCCAATGGACTTGAACCCATATAAACCCGGTAGTCCGACGAAATCTCAAAAGACTTCGATTCAACCAACATACAACCAAGATCGTACATGATCAAGCATCACCATCACAGATTACAACATTCAACATAGAACATAGTTTTACATCACATCAGAGTTGGAAAGAGGTTATTACAAACCATAGCAGTAGCGGAAACAAAGTAGTTTTGATACAACTTTAACTCAGTTCATAATACATGCCAGTTCCATGGTCAAGTCCCAGCAAAAGCACAACTGAAGATACAGGAGGTGATCACGCCCATGATCTACTCATCATCCGCAGCTGGGTGATGACAGTTAGCACAATACCCATGATAGACGACATCATCTGCAACAGGGGTAAATAAAACCCTGAGAACGAGAATGTACTCAGCTAGACTTACCCGTCATAAACCAGAAATAAAGTGACACCAAGGAGTATGCAAGGCTGATCTTAGTAGACTGGGTTGACTCACTTTTTGCATAAAAGCCTTTGCTGTACGTAATCCATTTATTCATATTTCAGCAGCAAGTTCATTACTTAGCAACTATCCAGTAGATTAGCACCTGTTCTAAGCATACACTTGGGTAATTAAGCATATCAATAATAACCATATCAAGATTATCACTTTGCTATCAACATTCTCATCATAACCATCAAGTTTATTTAGTGAATTCTACGTTGCCGCTGCCCAAGTCAAGTTCTCACTATCCGGGAGAGACGGCGATTCGAATCGATTCCTATCCAGCTGGAGGGATATTCCTAACACTCACCCAAGCATACTTCATGACGGCAGCTCGGATCACCTTTAGCACAACTCCGGACCAATTCGCGGGTCCGTACGGCGCCGCACCCCCAGGGACCGCCAATCTGCCAGGGTCAGGACTCTAACCTGACACCTCGGTCTTACGCCATTGACTCCCCGCACATCCTTGCTACCAACCGGGGTGCGCACTTGAACCGAACGGGGTATCCGGCTGGAGATGCACTCGTAGGCTTCGCGGTCGGAACGACTTATCCGGCCAACTAAGTGATAGGCATGCGTTCAACATGACACGGGGACGTACAGCGATTCGGTCCTTAAACGACACAGACAGGGATAGATTCACACCCAAGACCTCCATGCCTTGTTGCTGCACTATCGTCATCCCGCCCGGTCTCAAGTTCATTTTAGCACTTGGTTATCTCCACGATAGCAAATATAGCCAACCGTGATCATCATCCACCTAACTCTCGCAGGTGACAGGAAATCACCCGACTTCTACCGAGCTAAGCATGGCTAAGCATCACTTCGATCCTGGACCTACTTTGGTAATGTTTAAGGTGGACAAGGTAGTCATTATGCAGCAAGGGTGTCATATCAACGCCTACCACTTAATGCAACAATATATAACCATAGTCATTTGATAGCTGATTATGATAATAAAATAGTAGGAGACTTATAATGCTCCGGAGCTTGCCTTCAACGTAAGTAGAGGGACGATGGTCAGGACACTCCGGCAAGTCCTCCTCCTCAACTCCTTGAGGTAGCTCCCCTTGCTGTCCTTCCGGCTCCGGCAACTCGTACTCCAGTACCGTCACACCCTTGGGTACACCTATGGATGCATGACAAGGAGATGAATATAGAGAATGCATAAATGATGCATGATACCATGATGAGGAGCCAAATAGACATAAAACAAGGTATAACATGAGTGTAACCTTCTAAGAATAAGTGAATCATGGAATACAAGTAAGTGCATACTTCTTCTCTGGTAGAGAGGCGAAATAGACAAGTTAAGCAACTTCTAGCTACTCCTACTCAGCCACTGGTTTAGTAGACAAACCAACCAGTCACAAGTTTCAGCCATAACCCAAGCATCTGTTAACCAAACTAAGCAAGTAAGCACTTTCTGGAAAGCTTAGCAAATTGTCTAAAATTTACTTTTAGACATCCCAGCATGATTCCCAATAGAAATATGCTAAAACATACAAAGTTGTCTGGCTGCTCTAGAAATTCCAGAGAGCAAGCACTTTGCAGCAACTACTTGCAACATGCATAACTTTTAAACTACTCAACCAAATGTCATGAAATTTGGACACGAAGTAGATTGGTAAGTTAGCTACAAGTTTGTTATAGACAAGTTTCCCAGAAAGCATAATCCTCAAGTAGTTCTTAATCATTTGCTATCAGCTGTACAGAAATGCTCTAGGAAGCATAAATAGCCAAAAATAATATTTTGCACATATTGAGAATGTATCACAGGGATAAACCAATTGCACCAACAGATGTAACATATCTAAGGAACACCAGAAAACATCATGGAAAGGTCTAAAACTATTTCTATCATCACCTTTTCCATTTATTTAACTATTAAGGTGATTTAATGAACATATACTCCAAGTGTTCCCAAAATCCTACGAAAATTACAGCAAGCTACTTATGGTAACATAAGATCACTGTAAAATTTTCAGAACATTTGCATGTACACATTGTGAGGTATGAAAATCACAAGCTAGTAAAGGCATGCAAGGCATAAATGTAAAACCCTATCAAAAAGTGTCAAACAACAGATTTCAGATTTTTCCTTGCTTTGTCTACTCATAAGTACAACACTCAGCAAGTTTCACCATAAAAGGAGTTATACTTAAATTATCAAAAATACCACAAGATTCTCCTATTTAAGCAAGGATTAATTTTAACTTCTTAACCAGGCTTCCAAAAATCATGAAAAATTTATCAGAGCCTATCCATAACAAATGTAACAACTTCCTAAATTTTCATGTCCAGCAGATCAACAGATCTCAAGATAAAATTACCCACTGAAAAACCAAGATTAATTTATATCTATTTATTTCTGCAAAAACATGGCATGTTTCATATTTTTATTACAAACTAGACTTATGCTGGAACCTAACAAAATTGGAAGCACCACATTTGGATCTCTAAAACTCCAGATATGAATTTTACAAAATCAGCTTTGGCTCTGCAAAACAGTGAACCAGAGAGAGACACAGAGAGGCTGACGTCCGGGACCCGCGTGTCAGTGAGACAGAGGCAGGGGAGACGCTCGTCGCCGGCGAAGCTCAACGACGGCGAGGTCTCGGCCGGATCCCAGGGCACCTACGTGTTCCTCTCATCAAGGCGACTCTATTGACCTACTTTGCGCGCACTCTACTGGATCCTAAGGTGCTCGCCGTCGGGAATGGCGGAGCGGCGGCGCTGCGCGGCGATACGCCGGTGGATCCAGGCAATGGCGACGCGGTAGAGCGTCATGCCGAGCATCAGTGAACCAAGGGGAAGTAATAGGAGCAAGAATGGAAGGAAATGGTGGAGTAGAGAAGCCTGGCCACGTTGCCGGTGAACTCGGGCGGAACTCCGGCGAGGGAGAACTGCTCGGAGCCTGGCAATGCCGCCTTACCCGTGCTCGACAGTGGCCAAGGAGGTGACGCCGAGGTAGAGGAGGCTCTGGCGAAGCTTTTGGCGGGCTAGCTTGGCCGGAGACGCGGTGGAACGGCCGGAGGAGCTCGCCGAAGCGCGGCGGAGCTCGCCGTGGACGAAGGCGGGCGCAATGTGGCGCTCTGGAGGGGTGAATGGCACGTCTGAGGTGTCCACCCGGTGCGTGGCGTCTTGTGGACGACGTCGGGGCTGACAGGCGGGGTCGCCGTCGACGTACGGCCGCCAGGTGGCCGGACACGCGGCGGCGGGTGAGCTCTGTCCAACTGAATCGTTTTCGTTTTTCTGAAACAGCCGATTGCAGTGACTGAAACTCGAACTTTGTCAACGTTTTACTCTCAGATCACTCGATGGTTTTGGCTGGGATTTGGTCCTCTGGACAGAGCTACACGAGCTCTACAACTTTGGTTACAAGATCAAAGTCTAACTCGGTCTGGATTTCAAACTACAAAGCTCCAAACATCCCTTGGTCGAAATTGCGCGATCCAACACTTAGCCAAATTCGGCTAAGTGTGAAATCTGCCCTAATTTTTGGCTTGTGAGCAATTTTTGAATGTGTTCCAAGCTTTTTCATAAAAAGTCATCAACATAACTTTTGTAGCTTATGAAATTCTCTACAACTTTGTTTCAGGTGTCAAAGACATGCAAGATCTCTAACACCAGTTTCATAAAACATCTTTGAAAGGAGGTCTAGGAGGGTCAAAAAGGTCATTCTAGGGTTAACCATGACTTAGGGGCATTTTTGGCCAAAACCTTCAACATGAACTTTGTTCCAAATGATATTCTAAACATGATTGAGGTATTTTGGAGGACAATGTACAATTGTTTGCATTGGCTACCCCTTATAAACACTCAATTCAAGTCACACAAGCAATTTAATCATGTAGTGCATAAAGCAAATGGCATGTGATCATGGTATGATGCTCATGAGTGATCATGATGATGCTTATGTTAATGCAATGCTCATGGTTAACATACAAGCTAACACTAGGAGTGTTACAGCCCTCCCCCCTTACAAAAATCTCGCCCCGAGATTTGAAAGACGTACCATTTTTCGTAGAATGAGGGATAAGTTTCTTGTAAATAGTCTTCCCTTTTGTAGGATCTCTGGACGTACAGGAAGTGGCCTAGAGGGGGGGTGAATAGGCCTGTTCAAACTTTTTTTTTAACAAAGTTTATCAGTCACATAGGCAAGGGCGGCAGTGAGGCCCTCCCAGGGCGGCACTGCCGGCCTCAACAGAAAAACAGACAGAAGCTTAACTGAATTTATTCAAACTTTACCCAGGGAAATTTAGATCGACTAAATTTCCAAGCTTCCTGCAAGATGTTAGAGCACAGGTATGTGACTAGAATGTGCTGGAGCCTTCCCACCAAGTAGATCGGCCTCAAATCCTAACACAAACTCATACACAAGTGAAAGCACACAAGACACACGATTTTTACCGTGGTTCAGCTGTTGCCACAACAAGGCTTGGCCTACTCCACGTTGTTGAGGCGCCCACACTAGGACCGGCTTAGCCACACAGGCTTACCTTCTCCTCATTCTCAAAGCAAGGATTTTACCCCTTGCAAAGAGTGAAGAATGTATTAGCTGCAAGGGTAACCTTACAAACCTTCCCTTGGCTACCACACAGGTTGGCAAGCTCTAGGTCGACGCCTAGCCGGCTAGGAGCAAGCTCCAAGAGTAACAAACTCAAGGCTGCCGGCCAAACGTGAACCAAAAGCTCTTTTTGACAGTGGGAAACAGTGGATGTGCTCTCCAATCGAAGTTTGCTGCCTTTTCCCTCAAGTTTTGACGGTTGGAATCAAGGATTGGCTTGGGGGCTTGAGGAGCAACAATGGAGGGAGAGAGAAGTGAGCTCTGGTCTGTTTGCAACGGTTGGGAGCGAGGAGAACGAAGAAGTTACCGTTTGAGACGGTCTGGAAAGGTATTTATACCCAGCTCTCCAACTGTCACAGGGTAGGGCGGCAGTGCCGCCCTTGCCTGAACCAGCCTGAAAACACCAAAGTATAGAGAGAAAGATATGCTGGCTAGGCTTGGGTCTGAGGATGTTGAGAAGCTTTTGAGCCTTTGGTTCACAATTTGATCAACAAACTTGGAGTCTCTCTTTATAGTACGGCTTTTCCTATACTCAAATTCAAACCGAAAATAAATTAAACCTCCTTTGGAGCTAGGAAAGCCATCCTTTAGAAATGGGGGATCCTCCATGGTATTCAACAACCTCTTTGCTATATTCCCTGCTTGTCATCTCAGCAAATCTCATTAGATCCCTAATTCGGTGGTCATCAACGCCAAAACCCACAATAGGCTTGATTGCACTTACAATCTCCCCCTTTTTGGTGATTGATGACAACCAAATTAGAGCTTACAAAAGATAATAATCATAACTGAGATTTAAATGGTCATGGGCATAGGAGCTCCCCCTAAATGTATGATTGGAGTTTTGAATACTCAAACTTGACATGAAATTCAAGCTTCATACATTTAGCAAGTGATGGAGGACCTCCCCCAATGTCCATGACCTCTGTGGGGTGTAACAAACTGTGTCACAAAATAACCGTGTATGCATATGACAGTTTATACAAGCAGGACAGCATGCTGCTGTAGTAGAGGGCCTCACTGCCGCCCTTGCTACACCAGCAGGCTGACAGAAATTTCAAAAAGCATTACACCACACAAACAGATTAACCAACAGAATTTAAACTAATAATTAAGACTGACAAGCAGTTCACAAGTACATGTTCACATCCGAAGCAAATAGAGACAAGTAAGTAGCATTATTACAACTTAAAGATAGTTTTTAAAGAAGCACTCATGCTCACAAACTAACAACTAACACTCTCATCGGATCTGAACATGAAGATCTGTAGCTGTAGTAACGAAGTCCAGTCGAAAAGAATTGACCCCTCTAATTTCTCTAATTTTCTCCCCCTTTGGCATCAAGTACCAAAAAGAGAAAAGAAGAGAGAAAGAAGAGAGAACAACTCACTCATCATCGTCATCATCGTCACTGGAAACCACGGCACGACCAGCCCTATGAGTCGTAGCTGTGAAGCGAGAGGCACGCGTGGAACGTCGAGGAGCAGCCGCTGAAGTGCTTGCCCGCCGCTGTCTAGCATCATCCCTGAACTGCCGATAGACACTGCCTAGTGTCTCCTAAAGATCTGGATCATCATCATATCCCTGGTGCTCATCATAGCTGCCATGTTCTTCATCAGACTCCGTGTCAGACAGGTGAGGAAGATCTGGAAACTGAGGAGGTGGAGCCACGGGTGGAAGAGGAGGTAGACCCTGAACCTCTCTAGCTGCATTTATTGCATGCCTGCTCTCCATCCTGTCATCATACTGATTTTGTGCCATGTAAGAACAAGTGCCAAAAATAGCCTTCACCCATTCTGCCAACTTCTGAAAGCGCTTCTTCTTCCTTCCATCTTTCCTTTGTGGCACACTGTGGCCTCCCTCACTATGGTATGAGCTTTCTACTGCAGGAGGTGGGGCTGTTTTACCACCTTTAGTTTTCTTGATGTTATACACAGTGTGGCTACAATCCTTAGGATATTTGACTCTAGTCACTCTCTCAATCATAAACATCAGATAAGGAGCATAAGGAAGTGACCTCCTCCCATCATCCATAGCATATGCCAGCTCTACCCATATGAACCTTGGGATATTAAATTTGTCCCCTTCTGGAAATCTGGACAACATATTAGTAATATGTCCATTTAGATCAGTGGCATTGTCTTTTGGGTTGAGTGTCATTTTGATAAGGTTGTTCATCACATAATAGAAACTCTTCAACCCAGTCCTCCTGTTGTTCACTTGGGTTGGATCTTCCCACATAAAACTCACCTCATGTGGCTCAAACCTTCTCTCATTGTGGATTTGAGAGTAGGTTCTATGGTCATTTCCAAAACCCAATATCCTGCAGAAGGTGATGAAATCAATTCTATAATGTGTGCCATCTGTCATCCAATGCACTTCTTCATCGTCTCTATTCCAGAAGTAGGTAGCATGAAACTGGGCAAGTATCTCTCTATTCCAGTCATATTTAAAGGACATGAGAGTGGACAGCTCAAACTTATCACATACTTTAATTGCAGCATCAAAATCAGGCTCCTCTTTTGCTTGCATAGCATCAAAGTCAATGAAATGCATCTCACAAATCTTTCCTTTTCTAGCTGGTAGAATAGCAGTGGCATAGAAATTTGAATGAAAAACATTCCAGAAACGATAATCAACACCACTTATCTTGCTGTGAGCATAGGGATCCATCTCTCTAGCTTCCTCCACAGCTTTCCAGCTTGCTGCATAATTGACTAAGGGATGATCCACTGTGTCATTTGGTGCCTTGAGTTCAAACTCATCAGTGCGGTCCCTCATGTAGCTGTCATCAAACTCTATAATGTGCAGGGGAGTGTTAGGACAACCTATGGGAGAGATGGTGAAACCAGCCTGCTGCAACATTTCTTCTTGCTGAATATACTGCTGCCTTGCTGCTCTATCATCTCCAAAGAATACTCCAGAGCTGCTGCCTCTGCCCCTGCCTCTGCGAACTTGTTGCTTGGTGGTAATTTTCCTCTTTCCTCGGTCCATCTATGCCAAAATTTGAGCCAAATCAGAAACTGTACATCTGGCATATAGTAGAACATATGTAGAGTCAATTGATCAAGTGAGATGTGTAGAATATGGACTGTGGGAACTCCCCCTAACCAAACTGGTCAGGTGAGGGTGGCACTGCCGCCCTCTGAGGGCGGCACTGCCGCCCTGCAGAGTTTCTGCAGTCCCTACTCTACACTTCATCACTTATTCAATTTACACACATGTGCACCACTGTCCATCATACAATCTCTAATGCAGTTCATATGCAGATTAAGTCTAGATGAGCATGAGCTTAAAGAGGATGGACAACCAAACTAGGATAGATTCAATCTATGAACTTTAATCGATTCACTTTCCCTTCAACGTATTGAAACTGCAGAGAAGCAGTTGCCAAGGCCGGCACTGCCGACCTTAAGCTCCGGCACTGCCGACCTTAAGCTCCGGCACTGCCGGAGGGCATCTTTCAATACGTTGAGAAAAATCAAATCCATTCAAATCCATCCACTAAACCTCTTCCTAATTCATCATCCATCCCCTAGAAATTGAAACTTTTGCCCAAAAAGAGACATTGCATAGATCGGGATCGGTTAGGGTTTCACCTTGCTTTGCTTCCTTGGATTGAGAGGATGAGAGAAGAATGCCCCTCCTTGGAGAGGGAGCAGCACACCCAATGCACCACTGGAGAAGACCAAGGAGGCCTTCCCCTTTCTCCTTCTTCCTCACGGCAGAGAGATGGCCGAAGGGGAGAAGTTCCCTGGAGCCTTGCGTGAGAGAGAGAGAGATAGAGAGTGGCGGCGCAATGAGGAAGAGAGGGGAGAGAGATCACGGGCACGACTAGAGAAGAAAAGAAAAAGTGGGCCCGTGAGAACCAGTCCAAGGCAATTTAGCCTGAACCGCTTAGGGCGGCACTGCCGCCCTCCTTGATAGCAGAGGGATTGAAGAGAAATTAACCTTTCTCTATTGCTTTAGATATGAACATATACAACCCAAACACCATGACTAGACACAAGGAAACAATCAAACTATAGTCATGATATTTGAGACAAATTTTAAGAGGTTTTGAAAGACATAATTAAATCTTTTCAAGCATTTTCTCCTATGCATGCTAGTTAATCAAACAAGGTGTGTGCTGGAGTTCAAACCACGTTACGAGAATCCAAGATATTCAGTTCACTACGCAAAGCACAAAACCTTGTCTTGTCTAGAGGCTTAGTGAAGATATCGGCTAGTTGTTTTTCGGTGCTTACATGGTGAATTTCGATATCTCCTTTGGCTTCGTGGTCTCTCAAGAAATGATGTCGGACGTCTATGTGCTTGGTTCTTGAGTGACTTACAGGGTTGTTTGCAAGTTTTATGGCACTTTCATTGTCACACAAAAGTGGGATTTTGGTGAATTGACATCCGAAATCACGAAGGGTTTGCCTCATCCAAAGTAATTGAGCACAGCATGCACCGGCTGCAATATACTCGGCCTCAGCTGTGGAAAGGGCTACACAATTTTGCTTTTTAGAACTCCAAGACACTAAGGACCGTCCAAGGAATTGACATGTCCCCGAAGTGCTTTTTCTATCTACTTTGCAACCGGCATAATCAGAATCTGAATAGCCAAGTAGATTGAACTTGGAGCCCTTAGGATACCACAAGCCAAGGTTAGGAGTGTGTACTAAATATCTCAAGATTCTCTTAACAGCCACTAAGTGACATTCTTTCGGATTAGCTTGAAATCTAGCACACATGCACACACTAAGCATAATATCAGGCCTAGATGCGCACAGATAAAGTAAAGAGCCGATCATGGAGCGGTATACCTTGATGTCCACGGCCTTCCCTTTATCCTCAAGATCAAGATGTCCATTAGTTGGCATGGGAGTATTGATAGGCTTCGCTTTCTCCATGTCAAACTTCTTCAGCATATCAAGGGTGTACTTGGTTTGACTTATGAAAGTCCCTTCCTTCAATTGCTTGATTTGAAACCCGAGGAAGTACTTTAGCTCACCCATCATGGACATCTCAAATCTCTTTGTCATGATCCTACTAAATTCCTCGCAAAACACTTGATTAGTACTACCAAATATTATGTCATCGACATATATTTGGCACACAAATATATCATTACCAATTTTACGAGTGAAGAGAGTAGAATCAGCTTTGCCTATTTCAAAGCCTTTCTTGAGCAAGAAATCCTTAAGGCATTCATACCATGCTCTTGGTGCTTGCTTAAGCCCATAGAGCGCCTTTTGGAGTTTATAGACATGGTTTGGAAACTTGGGATCTTCAAAACCTGGTGGCTGCTCAACATACACCAACTCTTGTATAGGGCCATTGAGGAATGCACTCTTGACATCCATTTGGAACAGCTTGAAGTCGTGATGGGCAGCAAAGGCTAAAAGCATTCGAATTGCTTCAAGCCTTGCCATCGGTGCAAAGGTCTCCTCGAAGTCCAAGCCCTCCACTTGAGTGTAACCTTGAGCCACCAATCTTGCCTTGTTCCTTGTCACCACGCCGTTCTCATCTTGCTTGTTGTGAAAGACCCATTTGGTGCCAATCACATTGGTATTGGGCCTTTCAACGAGAGTCCACACTTGGTTCCTCTCGAAGTTGTTGAGCTCTTCTTGCATGGCCAAGACCCAATCCTCATCCACCAATGCCTTCTCTACCTTATCTGGTTCAATGGAAGACACGAAAGAGAAATGTTGACAGAAACTTGCTAAATGTGAACGTGTCAACACTCCCTTTCGAAGACTTCCAAGGATGTTGTCGGCAGGATGATCTCTTTGAATTGTTTGGCGTAGTCTTGGATGCTCAACACCGTCTTGTTCTTCATCTAACTCTTCATCAGCTTCAAGCTCAAAAACTGGTGCAAGATCCAGCCCTTGAGGTGTTGAGGAAGTTGCTGCTGCTGAGGGAGGGGCGGCACTGCTGCCCTGGACAGCCTCACTGCCGCCCTGTTGCTGAGCAGCAGGTGTGGCTGACACATTTGCATCGAGTGCATCAGCGGAAGACTTGTCAGCAGCATCTTGGGGATCCTCTTGAGCAGTGGCTTTTTCTTCTTGTGGCCTTATGTCACCAAGAGCCAATTGCTTGATTGCCTCACATGGTGGATCCTCCCTTCCTGCAACACTTTCATCAATATGCTCTACTTGAGAGCCGTTAGACTCATCAAATGAGACATCTACAGCAACTTCAACTCTACCAGAGGTTTTGTTGTAGATGCGGTAGGCATGCTCATTTGATCCATAACCAAGAAGAATGCCTTCATCTACTTTAGGTGCAAACTTAGAGGTTTTGGGCCTTTTATTGAGTATGAAACACTTGCACCCAAACACTCTAAAGTATGACACCTTTGGTTTGTTACCGGTTAGCAGCTCATATGAAGTCTTCTTGAGTTTCTTGTGTAGGTAGAGGCGGTTGATTGCATGGCAAGCGGTGTTGATTGCTTCGCACCAAAATAGGTCCGAAGTCTTATACTCATCAAGCATTGTTCTTGCCATATCAATGAGTGTTCTATTCTTCCTCTCTACCACGCCATTTTGCTGCGGGGTGTATGGAGTTGAAAACTCATGCTTGATGCCTTCATCATCAAGAAATTCTTCAACTTGGGTGTTTTTGAACTCGCTGCCATTATCACTTCTCATTTTCTTGATGGGCAGCCCAAATTCTCTTTGTGCTCTTCTCACAAAGATCTTTACTTTCTCTTGTACCTGAGATTTCTCAAAAACAAAGAATACCCAAGTGAAGCGAGAATAATCATCAACAATAACTAATCCATATTTGTTACCCCCGATGCTTAGGTAGGCGACCGGTCCAAAGAGGTCCATATGTATCAACTCCAATGGTTGAGTGGTCGTCATGATACTCTTTGGTGGGTGTGGTACACCTACTTGTTTCCCGGCTTGGCAAGCACCACATATCCTGTCTTTCTCAAATTCAACATTTGTTAGTCCAATGATGTGATTGTCTTTTTGGAGTTTGGCCAAGTTCCTCATGCCAACATGTGCTAGACGGCGATGCCATAACCAGCCCATGCTAGATTTTGCCATTAAACAAGTCTCAAGCTTGGCCTTACCTTTGTTGAAATCAACTAGGTAAAGCTTGCCCTTCAAGCGACCCGTAAAGACAATAGAGGAATCCTCCCTCTTAAAGACTTCCACACCTTTCTCCGTAAAGAGACAATTGTAACCAGCCTCACACAATTGTGAAACTGATAACAAGTTGTATCCCAACGGATCCACATGCAAGACATTTGAAATGGAAGAATTTGTTGTGATAGCAACCTTACCAAGACCGACAACTTCCCCCTTGGAGTTATCACCAAATATGATAGATTCTTTTGAATTTGTAGTTGGGGAATACGTTGAGAACATACTCTTCTCTCCGGTCATATGATTTGTACAGCCGCTGTCAAGCACCCAACTTGACCCACCGGAGGAGTATGCCTGCAAAACAAGTTTAGTTCCTTGGTTTAGGTCCCCAATCTTTCTTGGGGCCTTGCATGTTAGTCACAAAAATTTTAGGAACCCAAATGGAAGTGTTAAGATACACATTTCTGCCCTTGCCAACAGGCAATCACTTCCCCTTTGCTGTTATTTTTCAACACAAAGGAAGTATTCACAATTGGGCTTTGTGTCTTTGCCTTTGGTTGATAGAAACTTTTCTTTGGAGTCCCCCTGTTCTGCTTTCTGGGTTGCTGGGACTCCCCCTGAGGCTGGCATACCTTCTTTTGTGCTTTCACAAGCTCAGATTTGAGGTTGGTAGCCTTCCCTTGTCTGGGGAGGGCGACACTGCCGCCCTTCAGGGCCTCACTGCCGCCCTTGGCTGGCCAGTGGGCTCGGGGCTGCTTTTGTGCACCCTTCTGTGCAGGCTGCTCTACACCAACCTTGCCTTGGCTTGTGAATTTAACACACTCAATGCCATTCACCAGGTCTCTTCCATTGGTCTTTCCTCCTTTTGTGTGTCCAAGTCCATCCTTGACTTTGGGATTTCAACCATCCTTGTAGTTTGGCCTATTTTGCTGAACTTCTTTACCTTGTGGTTTGTTCTCATACTTGGTGTTCAACAGATGTGTGAGCCTCGTGATCTCCTTTTTCATAGCCTCCATGTTTGCAAGATTTGTGGAATACATGTTTAAGTCAAGATTATTGCATTTTCCACAACTTTCACTAATGGAGGGAGTACTAGTCTCACTTGATTTAGAGGACTGTGAGGTACTCTCCCAAAGAAGATTGTATTGCTGCTCAAGACCTTTATGCTTTTCATCTAAGCCATAATACTTTTGCTTGAGTGCATCTACTTCCTTCTTTGTGAGAGTGTGGCTTTCTTTTTCTTTCTTTATACTTTTCTTTAGTGCAGCCACCTCACTTTCCAATGAGTCAATCTCTTTAATTTGAGCCAGATTTTTCTTAGCTTGCTGCTTGATGTCATCATTTCTTAAATCAATTTCATTATTGAGATCTAGTACTTCCTTCATTAGCCTAGAGATGTAGACTTTAGTTTTATGATCACATTTTTTTGTCATTTCATTAAATTCATCATCACTAGAGTCATCATCACTAGAGGAGTCACTTAGTTCACTACTAGAGATTTCTTTGGGGATTGGAGAAGATTTGGATTTGATTTGTACCTTCCCACCCTTTGCCATAAGACAAATGTGGGGGCTGCCATCTTGCTCATCATCGGTCATGTTGTCGAAGAGCCTTGGTGAAGATATTGACTTGAGGACAGCCATGGTAGCCACCTTCTCATCTCCACTTGAGGTCTCTTGAGTTGAGTCCCATTCATGCCCGATGTGTGCTTCTCCAACCCTCTTGTAATTTCTCTTGTTGTCATGCCTTTGTTCCTTCTTTTTCTTTGCCTCTGGACATTCTGCAACAAGATGCTCGGTGCTGCCACAGTTAAAGCACAATCTCTTCTTCTTGTTTTGGAACTTTCTTGGAGTGAACTTGAATCCATGTTGCTTCAGCCCTCGTCTATGCTTGCTTATGAAGAGAGCAATATCATCTATCTTCTCATAATCACCATCATCACCATCACTATCACTAGAGGATGAAGATGGATCACATTCTTGAACTTGCTTTGCTTTCTTGGGCTGACTTGTTGATGCTTGCTTGCTGCTCTTGGATTTGCTGCAGCCACCTTGCTTGTTTGATTGCTTTGCCTTGAGTGCTATATCATTTACCTTCATGCCTTCTAACTTGGCTTGCAGCTCGCCAAGCTTTCTTCTCTCATTAGCCTCTTCTCTTTGCATGTCAAATGTGAACAATCTTCCAAGCACATCACTTGGGGTGAAGTGCTCGAAATTCTTCTTGTCTCTAATGAGAGTGACCACGGTCTCATTCCTTGGTGAGTATGCTTCCAACATTACTT
This sequence comes from Sorghum bicolor, assembly GCF_000003195.3. Classification (NCBI taxonomy): domain Eukaryota; kingdom Viridiplantae; phylum Streptophyta; class Magnoliopsida; order Poales; family Poaceae; genus Sorghum; species Sorghum bicolor. The sequence goes on from NC_012875.2 coordinate 35,839,415, forward strand.
TCACAACTTTATGGTCATCAAGGTCACCACCATAGCCTCTTATTTTTCCAACTAGCACCATCAACCTATCAAACATTTCTTGTGGCCCTTCATCACCAACAATCACAAACCTATTGAGCTTGGCCATCATCAAATCAATTTTGGCCTTCCTCACTTTGTCAACACCTTCATGAGCTAAAACCAACGTATCCCAAATCTGCTTGGCCACATTCACATTCATCACCCGGTTGTACTCATTTCCATTGAGAGCACTAAGGAGGATGCTTGTGGCTTGATTATTGAAGTGGACAGCAATCATTTCTTCATTTGTTGGATTCTCTGGATCTGCAGGTTCCTGAAATCCATCACAAACAACATCCCAAAGACCGGGGTGAAGAGCTCCAAGATAGCGACTCATCAAATGCTTCCACTTAGCAAAGTCGGTCCCATCGAAATGAGGCAACTTGCCAGCGGGCACGTTGACAAGACACTTCTTGTCTCGGTTAGTCAAATAAGAATAGTTAAAGGATACAGCGGAGTATTTCTTTTTGTTGCTGTTGTCCTCCTTTGTTGATTTGCCCTTCTTGTCCTTCTTGGAGAGGTTATATGATTCATCATCATCACCATCATCCGTACTAGATGTTACCTCACTTGATGATGCATCATACACCTCCTTTTCTTTCTTCTTCTCTTCTTCTTTCTTTGCTGCCCTTCTTTTGGCTCGCTCTTCTCTTTTGGCTTTTCTTTCTTCTTTTCTCTTCTTCTTGGCAGCTAGTTTTTTATCTTCTTTTCTTTTTGCTTTAGCTTCTCTTCTTGCTTGCCTCCTTTGCCTTCTCTCGGGGTCGGTAGTCATACCACCATCTGGCTTGAGGGTGGAGTTGCTGGCTGTTGAGACTGATAGCTCACTGCTATCACTCTCAACCAGCACATCCTCAGCTTGTGCAGCTGGAATGGACTTATCCTTCGCCCCCGAGCTTCCCGCAACTTCCATACTTCACGCGGTGAAGCGTATACGAAGCAACTTAGCTCCGATACCACTTGTAGGATCTCTGGACGTACAGGAAGTGGCCTAGAGGGGGGTGAATAGGCCTGTTCAAACTTTTTTTAACAAAGTTTATCAGTCACACAGGCAAGGGCGGCAGTGAGGCCCTCCCAGGGCGGCACTGCCGGCCTCAACAGAAAAACAGACAGAAGCTTAACTGAATTTATTCAAACTTTACCCAGGGAAATTTAGATCGACTAAATTTCCAAGCTTCCTGCAAGATGTTAGAGCACAGGTATGTGACTAGAATGTGCTGGAGCCTTCCCACCAAGTAGATCGGCCTCAAATCCTAACACAAACTCATACACAAGTGAAAGCACACAAGACACACGATTTTTACCGTGGTTCAGCTGTTGCCACAACAAGGCTTGGCCTACTCCACGTTGTTGAGGCGCCCACACTAGGACCGGCTTAGCCACACAGGCTTACCTTCTCCTCGTTCTCAAAGCAAGGATTTTACCCCTTGCAAAGAGTGAAGAATGTATTAGCTGCAAGGGTAACCTTACAAACCTTCCCTTGGCTGCCACACAGGTTGGCAAGCTCTAGGGCGACGCCTAGCCGGCTAGGAGCAAGCTCCAAGAGTAACAAACTCAAGGCTGCCGGCCAAACGTGAACCAAAAGCTCTTTTTGACAGTGGGAAACAGTGGATCTGCTCTCCAATCGAAGTTTGTTGCCTTTTCTCTCAAGTTTTGATGGTTGGAATCAAGGATTGGCTTGGGGGCTTGAGGAGCAACAATGGAGGGAGAGAGAAGTGAGCTCTGGTCTGTTTGCAACGGTTGGGAGCGAGGAGAATGAAGAAGTTACCGTTTGAGACGGTCTGGAAAGGTATTTATACCCAACTCTCCAACTGTCACAGGGTAGGGCGGCAGTGCCGCCCTTGCCTCAACCAGCCTGAAAACACCAAAGTGTAGAGAGAAAGATATGCTGGCTAGGCTTGGGTCTGAGGATGTTGAGAAGCTTTTGAGCCTTTGGTTCACAATTTGATCAACAAACTTGGAGTCCCTCTTTATAGTACGGCTTTTCCTATACTCAAATTCAAACCGAAAATAAATTAAACCTCCTTTGGAGCTAGGAAAGCCATCCTTTAGAAATGGGGGATCCTCCATGGTATTCAACAACCTCTTTGCTATATTCCCTGATTGTCATCTCAGCAAATCTCATTAGATCCCTAATTCGGTGGTCATCAACGCCAAAACCCACAATAGGCTTGATTGCACTTACACCTTTCCCAAGTGGCATCTCTCTCATTTTGACGGTTCCACAATACTCTAAAAAGTTTGATCACCCTCCCACGAGTAACCCGCTCTTTAACATCGAGAACTTGTACAGGCTTTTCTTCATAAGATAGGTCTGACTGCAACTTGATATCTCTTGATTCAACTCTCTCTTCGGGCACACGAAGACACTTCTTAAGTTGAGACACGTGGAATACAAGGAAAATAGCTCTCATTTCGGGAGGTAGTTGTACTTTGTAAGCTACCTTGCCGCTCTTCTCGACGATTCGGTAGGGACCCACATACCTAGGGGCAAGCTTTCTTTTAACGCCGAAGCGATTTGTTCCTTTCATGGGTGATACTTTTATGTACACAAAGTCACCTATTTCGAATTCAATTGGCTTTCTTCTTCGGTCAGCATAGCTTTTCTGCCTAGCTTGGGCGGCTCTCATATGTTGCTGAATAATGAGAACTTGTTTCTCGGCTTCCTTGACGAAGTCAATTCCGTAGTACCTCCTTTCACCAGGTTCGACCCAGTTTAGAGGAGTTCTACATTTGCGACCGTACAAAGCTTCAAAAGGAGCCATTTGGATGCTTTCCTGATAACTATTGTTGTAAGAGAATTCAGCTAAGGGTAGCCATTTCTCCCATGCACCCTTGGAAGATATAACACATGCCCTCAACATATCCTCTAAAATTTGATTCACACGCTCAGTTTGACCGGAGGTCTGAGGATGATAGGCTGAACTGCGAACCAATTTTGTGCCAAGGAGTGAATGCAGATGCTCCCAAAAGCGAGTAGTGAACTGAGGACCTCTATCAGAGATAATAGTGCGGGGCACACCGTGCATCTTAATTATCTGAGAGAAGTACAACTCAGCATAGTCGGATGGTCGGTATGTAGAGTGTACAGGAATAAAATGAGCGGACTTGGTCAAACGGTCAACAATCACCCATATAGAATTGTGTCCTTTTTGAGTAAGGGGAAGTCCAACAATGAAATCCAAGCTGATTTCTTCCCACTTCCAACCTGGAACTGATAAAGGTTGCAATAAACCTGCAGGTTTGAGGTGAACTGCCTTTACCCTGCAGCAAGTATCACATCTAGCAACATAAGCTGCTATCTCCTTCTTCATTTTGGTCCACCAGAAACGAGGTCTCAAGTCTTGGTACATTTTGCTACTCCCCGGATGAATGGACAATTTGAAAGAGTGAGCTTCTTCTAGGATTTTGTTGCGTAGATCACGATCTTTAGGTACAACTAATCGATTGTCAAACCATAGTACACCTTTCTCATCTACCCTGAAATGCTTGGTGTCTTGCTCTTGCATTTTTCCCTTGATATGATAAATACCAGGATCAGATTTTTGGAGCTCTATGATTTGACTTTCTAATGAGCAACTGACTATGATGTTGTGCAGGACCGCCAGATGCAATAGATTGAAGCCTTCCTCTAAGAGAGGTCTAACATGCTGTTTCCGACTGAGAGCATCAGCTACCACATTGGCCTTGCCGGGATGATAGTGCACTTCTAAATTGTAGTCTTTTATCAACTCCAACCATCTTCTTTGTCTCATGTTCAATTCGGGTTGAGTGAATATATATTTGAGGCTCTTATGGTCAGTGTAGATGTGACAAAGATTACCCAACAGATAGTGTCTCCAGAGTTTCAATGCATGTACAACTGCTGCTAACTCCAGATCATGGGTAGGGTAGTTGGCTTCATGTTTCCTCAACTGCCGAGAAGCATAGGCAATAACTCGGCCATCTTGCATAAGCACACAACCTAGGCCAGTGCCAGATGCATCACAAAAGAAATCAAAGGGCTTTTCAATGTCAGGTTGTGCCAAAACAGGAGCGGTGGTCAGCAAATGACGTAAAGTGGTGAAAGCGACATCACACTCCTTGGTCCACACAAACTTCGCATCTTTTTGCAGTAGCTGGGTCATAGGTTTAGCTATTTTGGAAAAGTCTGGAATAAAGCGACGATAATAACCAGCTAGACTGAGAAAACTCCGAACCTCGTGCACTGAAGTTGGGGCCTTCCAGTCTAGAACCTCCTGCACCTTTGACGGGTCGACAGAAATACCCTCCTCGGATAAAATATGGCCTAGGAAAGGCACTTTCTTCAGCCAAAACTCACACTTGCTGAACTTGGCATAAAGCTGATGTTCTCGCAATCTAGTGAGTACAATCCGAAGGTGCTCTTCATGTTCTTGTGCACTTTCAGAATACACCAAAATATCATCGATGAACACCACCACAAACTTATCCAGTTCAGGCATGAACACCGAATTCATCAGGTACATGAAATGAGCAGGGGCATTAGTCAGACCAAAGGACATGACTAAATACTCATACAACCCATACCTGGTAGAGAAAGCCGTTTTAGGAATGTCTTCAGGTCGGATCTTAATTTGATGATACCCAGATCTCAGATCAATCTTGGAGAATACTTTGGCCTTGGCTAATTGATCAAACAGGATATCAATGCGAGGCAATGCGTACTTGTTTCTAATAGTCACTGCGTTGAGCGGACGATAGTCTACACACATACGTAGAGACTTGTCCTTCTTCTTGACAAAGAGAGCCGGACAACCCCATGGAGAAGAACTAGGCCGAATAAGACCTTTCTCAAGCAGTTCTTGCAATTGCTTTTTCAACTCTGCCAACTCGTTGGGTGGCATTCGATATGGCCTTCTAGAGATAGGTGCGGTACCCAGAATCAGATCAATTTTAAACTCAATGTCTCTGTCCGGCGGCAACCCGGGCAGGTCCTCTGGAAAAACATCCGGAAACTCACATACTACCGGAATTTCTGCCACGGTGAGGGGTCTGATGGCATTAGTAGTGTGACGAATGTCATCGCTCTTGGGAAGTTGGACCAAGAAGGCTTCTTTACTATCAGGCTCCCGCAACATAACTACTCTCGTGGAGGTGTCTATTAGTACCCCATTATTTCTCATCCAATTCATTCCTAATATAACATCTATGCCTAAGCCCGGCAAAATTACCAGATTTGCTGAAAAGTTACGACCCTCAATAGCAATGTTCACATCCTTCACTAATTGATTGGTGGAAATTTGGTTCCCAGCAGCACTAATGCAAAACTTGCCACTGTCAAGGTCAACTACATGCTGCCCATGTTTAGATGCAAATGCTTGACTCATAAACGAATGCGATGCTCCCGAATCAAACAAGACAACTGCAGGGTGTTGATTTACAAGGAACATACCAGCAGTAACTGCTTCTCCTTCCGGAATTTCTTCAACCGTGGTGTAGTGCACACGACCCATACGGTTGTTGCCTCCAGCTGCAGCATTTCTCTTAGGATAAGGGCAATCTCTTGCCCAGTGACCAACTTGCTTGCAATTGAAGTAGGGACGGTTATCAGGAGGAGTCTTGGGACCTCCTTGACCCGTGGCACCTCTTGGGAGAGCAACTGTGAAAGACTTGCGAACTCCCGTCTTCACATTTGACTTTTTCTGCGGCGGCCTATACCTTGTCACAGCATTGGGTGGGCGATAGGCCGGCTTGCTTGCCACTGGAGCCTTGGACTGTGAAGCACCTGCCTCATAGGCTCTCTTGCGGTTCTTGGACGCGGCATACACGGCATTGGAGTTCTCTTGAGTCAACGCATCACTCACAAACTCATTAAAGGTGGTACTCTTGTTACCAGCCATGTTCTTGGACAACTTGGGTCCCAACCCTCTCTTGAAACTAGCGAGCTTCTTGACTTCGGTGTCAACCATCTCAGGAGCATAGCGAGACAAATTATTAAAAGCATGAAGATACTCAGTCAAGCTTTTAGTGCCTTGCGTCAGGTTCATGAACTCGGTGTGCTTGATAGTCATTAGGCCTTGTGGAATATAAGTATTCCTGAAAGCAGTTTGGAACTGGTCCCAGGTTACAACAGCATTGGCGGGCAAGCTAGTCCTGTAATGACTCCACCAAACACCTGCTTTGCCCTCCAACTGGTGGGCTGCATATTCCGCTTTTAGCTTTTCGGTCAACCTTAGCAAACGGAATTTCTGTTCCAGAGTGTTAAGCCACTCATCAGCTTCTAGAGGTTCAATAGCCTCCTTGAAAAGCGGTGGCTTGGTGTCCTGGAAATCCTTGAAACTGCTATACGGATTTGCTTCTCCGCCTTGGCGGACATGGCGACCACCCCGGTTCTGCTGCGCCATAGTTTGCATAGCCTCATTGAGCATACGCTGGCCCTCAACAAGAGCTGCCAATAGCTCAGTAGGCGTAGGCGGGGGAGGAGGTGGTGGCGGTGGCACCTCGTTGTGACCGGAGCGAGTATTGCGAGCCATCTGCACAAGGCATACCAAGCGATTGTTTCAGGCAACAGATATAATTGTCATGAACTTCAATTGTTGCCATACGGAATTTAATGAAGTAAATTCACATAAATTAAGGCACAATGATCCATGTACAATAAGAAAATATCTTCCATGACACTTGGTTATTCTCGCGATCATTCACAGCCACAATTCCTCAAGGATTAACGACATTGCAGAAATTTATTTCAGCTCAACATAAACATGGAGCCTCACAAATAAGTGCATAAGGTTACATAGAGTCATTGACACACTTAAGTTTTACAGGAGGGGCACCATAGCCAAATACATAGAGTCTCAACTAAAATTCAGATTATATGTCCCTTACATAAAGAGATGGAACTGACACATGATCATAGAATTATTGCTAGACTACATATCTTCATCCGATTCTCCATTGGAAATGATGCCATCATCCTGATCTTTCTCACTAGGAGCTTCTTCATGATTAAAAGGGGCTGGTTGTGGGATAGGATTTATAATATTATTTAAGCGATGGACATCCAACTGCAGCTCAGCAATCCTAGTAATCAGCTCTTCCTCTCTCATTTCAGCATGGAACAAGGCTCTAACTCTAGCAACTTCTCTATTTTCAGCCAAGCGCATAGCCTCATCTCTCTCTCTAGTCATTTGCATCATGCGGGCGTGTGCCTCATTGCGCTCGCTAACTGCATTCTCAACTTGGTTGCGGCGGGCTTGTAAAGCAGTATGGAAATTTTGGATTTCAGCTTGGGCATCCATAAAGGCCTTGCGGTGCTTACGCACGCGCTTGCGCAATTTGCGCTGCCCAACTTGTGCTTGTTGAAGCGCTAGCATGGCATCTATGTAAGTGTCCTGGCGTACATAGTACAACTTAAGTACCGCTAGCATAGCGCTCATGGTAGGGCTAGAGCTATATCCTAGCAAGGTTTCTCTCCTTTCTAGAGACTCATTCCCACCCTGGGACACAAATGTGTCAGTCACACTCACTCTGGGAACGGATCCTGCTGGGCCATTCACTAGCTCATCACCATGCTCTTGGCAAATCTCTAGCAAAACCTCTAGGGCTGCTACTTGGGCACCCTCCCAAGGAGTTTGGCCATCACAGTCAACCAACCAACCTAGCCACTGTGGGTTATTTGGGCAAGGGGGAACTGTAATTTGGACATCTACCCAAGGTAAAGCCCCTGCATGCTCGGCCTCGGTCCAAGTGTACTTAGGTGGTTCCTCATACCCAACTGAACTTAGCACCCTCCACAATAGGTAGGAGTGCCAAACATGTCCAGGAAAGTCTCACTCGCGTGCGGGGCTGCCATCTGTAGAAAGACCACATTTGAGTAAGGGAGATTAATTACAAGGAGAGATAAAGAATCGTATTTTCAAAATTAAATACCCAAGCATTGCATAAGAATGTATGAATGATTCATGATGCATGTGCGTTCCATACGTCCTTTCCAAACTTAGAATAAAGTTCTAACGGTATAGTCGGTGGCATACATACGTGCACTCTTTATACGTAACTACACGGTCTACACGTTTCGTTGTTAGTGTACCTGCAGAAGATTTCATTTCAGCCCAGCCCCACAGTAGTATAAGTGCAGAAATGTAAATCAAATCAACAATCAATCAAGCTAGATACTCCGGTATATATTCCCGAACGTATACCGCAGCACACTACCCATTTGGGATACACCCACATATACATCAAATATGTACACATGGCTGCACCTACTACCCACAATTAAGTACCTTCATATATACATGTGTGAAACATGTAAATATTCCAGTAACCACAGCTAACACTCCCCTAGACCGACGGTTGGACGGTCATGCTCTCACAACTCACACTTACCGTAGCGTAGAGGCATATAGATCCATACATTACCACTCAAGCAAGTGGTATCCATACAATTTCACGCCGTATGGACGACGAAAGAAAACAAGCAATGCTTACCATGGTGTAGAGGTATGTGGTCCATTCATTACCACTTAAGTAAGCGGTATCCATATAATTGCACGCCATATGGACGACGAAAGAAAAAACCCCCATGTTAGTAATATTAAGCCACCTAGAAGTCCTTATATGGGCATAAAGGGCATGACCACTGGCATGGTATAAGTTATCAAAACCTTTTTAAAAAACCCTATTTATAACCTAATTTGCCAAATTAGTTTGAGAAAACCAAATTCACTTGTTTTCAAATACATCTATGATGGTTATATGCTTAATCTTGCTCTGATGCCAGCTGTAACAGAACCGTCCAATTTATAAGAATTCAAGTGAATTAGCGACCACTGAGGCAGTCAAGCCAATGGACTTGAACCCATATAGACCCGGTAGTCCGACGAAATCTCAAAAGACTTCGATTCAACCAACATACAACCAAGATCGTACATGATCAAGCATCACCATCACAGATTACAACATTCAACATAGAACATAGTTTTACATCACATCAGAGTTGGAAAGAGGTTATTACAAACCATAGCAGTAGCGGAAACAAAGTAGTTTTGATACAACTTCAACTCAGTTCATAATACATGCCAGTTCCATGGTCAAGTCCCAGCAAAAGCACAACTGAAGATATAGGAAGTGATCACGCCTATGATCTACTCATCATCCGCAGCTGGGTGATGACAGTTAGCACAATAGCCGTGATAGATGACATCATCTGCAACAGGGGTAAATAAAACCCTGAGTACGAGAATGTACTCAGCTAGACTTACCCGTCATAAACCAGAAATAAAGTGACACCAAGGAGTATGCAAGGCTGATCTTAGTGGACTGGGTTGACTCACTTTTTGCATAAAAGCCTTTGCGGTACGTAATCCATTTATTCATATTTGAGTAGCAAGTTCATTACTTAGCAACTATCCACTAGATTAGCACATGTTCTAAGCATACACTTGGGTAATTAAGCATATCAATAATAACCATATCAAGATTATCACTTTGCTATCAACATTCTCATCATAACCATCAAGTTTATTTAGTGAATTCTACGTTGCCGCTGCCCAAGTCAAGTTCTCACTATCCGGGAGAGACGACGATTCGAATCGATTCCTATCCAGCTGGAGGGGTATTCCTAACACTCACCCAAGCATACTTCATGATGGCAGCTCGGATCACCTTTAGCACAACTCCGGACCAATTTGCGGGTCCGTACGGCGCCGCACCCCCAGGGACCGCCAATCTGCCAGGGTCAGGACTCTAACCTGACACCTCGGTCTTACGCCATTGACTCCCCGCACATCCTTGCTACCAACCGGGGTGCGCACTTGAACCGAACGGGGTATCCGGCTGGAGATGCACTCGTAGGCTTCGCGGTCGGAACGACTTATCCGGCCAACTAAGTGATAGGCATGCGTTCAACATGACACGGGGACGTACAGCGATTCGGTCCTTAAACGACATAGACGGGGATAGATTCACACCCAAGACCTCCATGCCTTGTTGCTGCACTATCGTCATCCCGCCCGGTCTCAAGTTCATTTTAGCACTTGGTTATCTCCACGATAGCAAATATAGCCAACCGTGATCATCATCCACCTAAATCTCGCAGGTGACAGGAAATCACCCGACTTCTACCGAGCTAAGCATGGCTAAGCATCACTTCGATCCTAGACCTACTTTGGTAATGTTTAAGGTGTACAAGGTAGTCATTATGCAGCAAGGGTGTCATATCAACGCCTACCACTTAATGCAACAATATATAACCATAGTCATTTGATAGCTGATTATGATAATAAAATAGTAGGAGACTTATAATGCTCCGGGGCTTGCCTTCAACGTAAGTAGAGGGACGATGGTCAGGACACTCCGGCAAGTCCTCCTCCTCAACTCCTTGAGGTAGCTCCCCTTGCTGTCCTTCCGGCTCCGGCAACTCGTACTCCAGTACCGTCACACCCTTGGGTACACCTATGGATGCATGACAAGGAGATGAATATAGAGAATGCATAAATGATGCATGATACCATGATGAGGAGCCAAATAGACATAAAACAAGGTATAACATGAGTGTAACCTTCTAAGAATAAGTGAATCATGGAATACAAGTAAGTGCATACTTCTTCTCTGGTAGAGAGGCTAAATAGACAAGTTAAGCAACTTCTAGCTACTCCTACTCAGCCACTGGTTTAGTAGACAAACCAACCAGTCACAAGTTTCAGCCATAACCCAAGCATCTGTTAACCAAACTAAGAAAGTAAGCATTTTCTGGAAAGCTTAGCAAATTGTCTAAAATTTACTTTTAGACATCCCAGCATGATTCCCAATAGAAATATGCTAAAACATACAAAGTTGTCTGGCTGCTCTAGAAATTCCAGAGAGCAAGCACTTTGCAGCAACTACTTGCAACATGCATAAATTTTAAACTACTCAACCAAATGTCATGAAATTTGGACACGAAGTAGATTGGTAAGTTAGCTACAAGTTTGTTATAGACAAGTTTCCCAGCAAACATAATCCTCAAGTAGTTCTTAATCATTTGCTATCAGCTGTACAGAAATGCTCTAGGAAAGGCATAAATAGCCAAAAATAATATTTTGCACATATTGAGAATGTATCACAGGGATAAACCAATTGCACCAACAGATGTAACATATCTAAGGAACACCAGAAAACATCATGGCAAGGTCTAAAACTATTTCTATCATCACCTTTTCCATTTATTTAATTATTAAGGTGATTTAATGAACATATACTCCAAGTGTTCCAAAAATCCTAAGAAAATTACAGCAAGCTACTTATGCTAACATAAGATCTAAAATTTTCAGAACATTTGCATGTACACATTGTGACGTATGAAAATCACAAGCTAGTAAAGGCATGCAAGGCATAAATGTAAAACCCTATCAAAAAGTGTCAACCAACAGATTTCAGATTTTTCCTTGCTTTGTCTACTCATAAGTACAACACTCAGCAAGTTTCACCATAAAAGGAGTTATACTTAAATTATCAAAAATACCACAAGATTCTACTATTTAAGCAAGGATTAATTTTAACTTCTTAACCAGGCTTCCAAAAATCATGAAAACTTTATCAGAGCCTATCCATAACAAAAGTAACAACTCCCTAAATTTGCATGGCCAGCAGATCAACAGATCTCAAGATAAAATTACCCACTGAAAAACCAAGATTAATTTATATCTATTTATTTCTGCAAAAACATGGCATGTTTCATATTTTTATTAAAAACTAGACTTATGCTGGAACCTAACAAAATTGGAAGCACCACATTTGGATCTCTAAAACTCCAGATATGAATTTTACAAAATCAGCTTTGGCTCTGCAAAACAGTGAACCAGAGAGAGACACAGAGAGGCTGACGTCCGGGACCCGCGTGTCAGTGAGACAGAGGCAGGGGAGACGCTCGTCGCCGGCGAAGCTCAACGACGGCGAGGTCTCGGCCGGATCCAAGGGCACCTACGTGTTCCTCTCATCAAGGCGACTCTATTGACCTACTTTGCGCGCGCTCTACTGGACCCTAAGGTGCTCGCCGTCGGGAATGGCGGAGCGGCGGCGCTGCGCGGCGATACGCCGGCGGATCCAGGCAATGGCGACGCGGTAGAGCGTCATGCCGAGCATCAGTGAACCAAGGGAAAGCGATAGGAGCAAGAATGGAAGGAAATGGTGGAGCAGAGAAGCCTGGCCACGTTGCCGGTGAACTCGGGCGGAACTCCGGCGAGGGAGAACTGCTCGGAGCCTGGCAATGCCGCCTTACCCGTGCTCGACAGTGGCCAAGGAGGTGACGCCGAGGTAGAGGAGGCTCTGGCGAAGCTTTTGGCGGGCTAGCTTGGCCGGAGACGCGGTGGAACGGCCGGAGGAGCTCGCCGAAGCGCGGCGGAGCTCGCCGTGGACGAAGGCGGGCGCAATGTGGCGCTCTGGAGGGGTGAATGGCGCGTCTGAGCCGTCCACCCAGTGCGTGGTGTCTTGTGGACGACGTCGGGGCTGACAGGCGGGGTCGCCGTTGACGTACGGCCGCCAGGTGGCCGGACACGCGGCGGCGGGTGAGCTCTGTCCAACTGAATCGTTTTTGTGAAACAGCCGATTGCAGTGACTGAAACTCGAACTTTGTCAACGTTTTACTCTCAGATCACTCGATGGTTTTGGCTGGGATTTGGTCCTCTGGACAGAGCTACACGAGCTCTACAACTTTGGTTACAAGATCAAAGTCTAACTCGGTCTGGATTTCAAACTACAAAGCTCCAAACATCCCTTGGTCGAAACTGCGCGATCCAACACTTAGCCAAATTCGGCTAAGTGTGAAATCAGCCCTAATTTTTGGATTGTGAGCAATTTTTGAATGTATTCCAAGCTTTTTCATAAAAAGTCATCAACATAACTTTTGTAGCTTATGAAATTCTCTACAACTTTGTTTTAGGTGTCAAAGACATGCAAGATCTCTAACACCAGTTTCATAAAACATCTTTGAAAGGAGGTCTAGGAGGGTCAAAAAGGTCATTCTAGGGTTAACCATGACTTAGGGGCATTTTTGGCCAAAACCTTCAACATGAACTTTGTTCCAAATGATATTCTAAACATGATTGAGGTATTTTGAAGGACAATGTACAATTTTTTGCATTGGCTACCCCTTATAAACACTCAATTCAAGTCACACAAGCAATTTAATCATGTAGTGCATAAAGCAAATGGCATGTGATCATGGTATGATGCTCATGAGTGATCATGATGATGCTTATGTTAATGCAATGCTCATGGTTAACATGCAAGCTAACACTAGGAGTGTTACACTAAGGACCGACGACCGAAGCGGAAGTTCGAGATCACAAGAAAGAAGCTAAAGATTTCTGAGCAGATATACACTGGGATTAAAGGCAAGTGCAGACACCGTTTGATCATTTTGAACCTACTCATCAATGTCATTTACTTTACATGCATGTGTCCAATGAATGCAAACCCTAAGGACATGACTAGCTTTACTTACTATTCCTTGTTCACCTAGGGTTATGTATATGGGTAGTCTAGGCTATACTAGGTTTGCTTAGCTACTCTACTCATCTTATACACATGCTTAAACAAGAATTACTCTCTACTTAACTTGATGCTTAAACTGTGCTGAACCTTTGGTCACTGCGGTGATGGCGATGTTGGATGCTTACGAGCATCGTGATGATGGTGGTGACAGGGGGAGCGGGTACTGTTGGTGGTCCTGTTTGCCGGGCGTACCCGTCTCTGCTCTCCGTAAGGACTTAGTCAGGGAGCGGCCCCCTGGGACATACAGTGCAGCTCCAAGCTATATGGCTCTGGCTTGACTAATTAGCAGGACCTCGACTAGTAGGGTGTTACTTTCCGGGTAGGCGTGAGGAAGTAACTTGGGTAATGAATATTAAGTTGTCGGTTGATCGGTACGCCATGGCTATGGGTATCCACTGTCGAGCGCCCCGGCGAAAACTTGCGAGTGGCATCCTATTAGTTAGACCCAATGAAAGGTCTCGTAGTGAGACCCTGCCTGCTCACCTTGGCAGTGTTTTGGGGAGTCATGACCCTGGGCAAATGGGAATCACGACTTGGAGTGAAGGTGCACACCTCTACAGAGTGTAAAACTGATATATCAGCCGTGCTCACGGTCACGAGCGGCCCAGACCCTCACTTGATGAGCAAATTGGATTCAGTGGATACTTGGAGTTGGAACTTGGCGAGGTTGCTACCTCGTGTTTTGGCGGAATGGCTATTCCGTGTTGGCAGGATTGCTATCCTGTGTTAATAATTGGGGTTAATCCCTGGACTACTATAATTATTAGGATAGTCATTTAAAAGATGCTAATTACTACTTACACTAATTAAGGGTTGGGTTTATGCTACTCATAATTAGTAGTAGGTTGTTCTAATAATAGTTATAATTAAAAGTGATCAACTAAGATGCTATCGCAGTCAAACCAAGTCAGCTTTACCTTGTTTTAAGCCTTGCATGTCATTACTTTCCGTCTGTGCTTGCTGAGTTCGACATGAACTCACCCTTGCTATTTCCCCCACACCCCCAGTGTGTGGTAAAGTGCTGCTCAGAAGAAGGATAAAGATGTCATGGAGTTTTCTAGAAGCTTAGGAGAAGTGCTTGGCGTACGGAGCCCCCAGTCAACCGTCCCTGAGAAGAATGGAGCCTAAGAAGTTTAGCTACTGTTTCCACGTATTCTGATGTTTGTAAGTGATATATAAATATGTTTTCCGCTATATATAACATTGATTCTGATATTTCTATTCTTTTGTTATATGTGTGGACTTCCTGGGCACACATATGACGACTCTGGTCTTATTTTAAAAGCCAGGGTGTGACACCGCCTCACCGGTGAGTCAATGCCGCCCTGCCACCCTAGCCCGGCTAGTGCTCTGCCGCCGCCCTACTCTAGTCGGAGGATCACTATCTACTTCACAGGTCTCTTTAAGTATATACGGTCGCGTTAGTTAGGGTTTATCATCTTGATTCGCTATTTGGGTTAGACAAATTTAATTTTTACTATTTGTCTTCTTAGAAAATTATTGCCTGCTTTCATAGCTATTTGCTAACATTAAATAATAAATTATTTAATCATTTGGCATTGTTTTTTTAATATTTCTGCAGTTATGAAGGCAAATCGGATATTTATATCTTTTTTAGAAGCATACAATAAAAAAGGCGGCGGCTCCTGCTACATCTAGTCACTTTCATTGAATAAGATAATTTTTTTGAAGTTGATGAAGATGATATAATAAAGACATTCATATCTATATGAAAGCATCGAATGAAATAGTCAGAAAATTAGCATTGTAAGTTTTTTTCGGTACTTCTATGACTATATTTGAACTATGATATGGCTTTTGAACTATTTATATTATATTTAGTGCACATATACTGAATCACATTGCAAAATTTACAATTGTTACCGAATTGGCTAAAATAGATTTATCGAATTATATATAATTTTTTTGGGTGGCATACCCTAGACTAAAATCCTACATTCGCCACTGGCTGGCTTTGTCTTCAACTCCTCAACACCAGTCAAGGCTTAGTGCTATCTGTTTATGTTTGCGCCTATGAGGACCAACCCGTCGTCACCATATATAGTCAGGCAATGCTCTCGTTCATCATTGGCCGAAGGAAGAAGTCCAAGATCGCTGCTACAATGAACCGTGCTGCCCTGACTGTCATCAGTAACCAAGGCCAAAGTAGCTCCGACATATATTTCATCAAAGAAATCATACTTGACATTCGTATTAGTACATGACTGGATAACTCAAAGTACGTATCTACTTCTCTTAGTTTTTTTTCTATCCGTAGACATTTTGTATCATTTTAAATGTGAGTAGTTTTAACCTAGATTTTGAATTAAATTATGTTTTGACTAATCTGATCTAAAAGAACTTTTCACATAGTTTTGCTCAAGTAAAATGATAAATCAAGCATATATAGGGTTTTTCTTTAATATAATACAAGTCTTTGTAGTCGTTTCTTTTGAACCGTAGTTCCGACTAGAGTGCTTTTCATGTTTGTGTGCTCGTAGCAATGCGTAGAACCGTTTTCAAACTTTTTTATTGATTGGTGTATTGTTCTAATTTACTATGTTTGTTATGCATGTCCGTTCGAATGCTTGTGTGGTGCCTTATGATCTTGTCCAGTCGGTGAGATGTACGTGTGACCCAGAAGCAGATTTTTTTTGAAGGTTTGGACATGAAGAAGGACCTAAGTTTAAGGCAATAAATGATAAACATGACTTTTTAGCAACTTGAGGATTTATCTGTAAGTGATCACCGGGATTGACAGTGCAACCATGAGGGCTATAATGGCTCAGTATGAGGACCTTTTTCTAGCATGTTAGTGGTTACCTTAAATGGCGTAAGAATGGCTAGACATGTTGGGTATAGTGCGGCCTCTGTCCCTATGTATAGGCTGCGTGTTATGTGTCATGGAAGGGAGGCTCTATATCTGCCTGCTGAGTGAATCTAATGGCCCTAACTTGTTAGCCGAAACCTTTGAAAGGCTTCATAGTGAACCCTGTCGACCTCCCTTGGAAGGGGGTTAAGAGATTAGCTACCTTGGGCGAAAGGGTAAATCATGACTCATGGGTGAAGATGTACGACCTCTGTAGAGTGTTTATTAAACTAGTATACTAGCCGTGCTCACAGTCACGAGCGGCCTTGGCAATTCTTGCATTAAGGGTGATGATTCTTGTTGTGTTAAAATACTCATTATATATTGTTTAATTCTCTACATTATTTATGTCACATTGATCATGAGTTTGTGAGATCTACTGCTGTGTTGCTATATTTGTGGAGTTCAACATGGACTCACTCTTGTTATTTCCCCCATACTTCAGGAGTAGTGTTAGGCTTGTGATCAACCAGTCAGTTTGGATCCTATAGAGTAGAGTTAATACCTGAAGTTTGGAGTTGTCTATCTGTTGTTTGCTATCAAAGGTTATTTCTGATTTATTATGTACGTTATATAATTTATGAATTGTATTTTGATATTATCCCTTATTTGTAGCTATATGTGAGATTTGACCTTTAAGAAACACATATGGTGTATATCTGGTTTTGTCCTTCCAATTGGGTATTACAAAGTGGTATCAAAGTAATGCTGACTGTAGGACGTAAGTCTAGTTAGAAATTGGCCATCTTAAAGTTTTTGAATTGTCATAAAATCCTTGTTCTATAAACCTTGATATTTTCCTCTATACTATATCCTTTCCATTGCTATTCATCTTCACCTTGTTGCTTATTTTGATGTTTTATTCTCAACCTCACTCCTTGCTTCGATATGCTTTTAGAATCTTTTCTTATCACCTTCTTGCATCTTTGAGAAAAGAGTTTTAGGATCTTTACCCTTAATATGAAGAGAATGACAGTATCGCAAGTTGAGTCAATGTTTGAAGTATGAAACTTTAATGCTTGGTTGGTTTGTCATTATGCTTATGCTTGATTTGGATCTTTGTAATGAGTGCAATGATCTTGTGGGTTTCTCCACAATTTCATTTAGTTTATAGGTCTAAGGTATAAGGATTGATGAAATAAATAGTCGGGTTTTGGTTTTGTCTTGTTATCTCATTCCTGACCTTCCAAAGTATCCTGTCTTTATCGGTTTGTGTCTCTGATATTCGACAACCAAAAATCATGGCAAAATTTTGGATGCTAGTAGACTTCAAGATCTTTCTCTGACCTCAAGAATTGCTCCCATAGCTATTTTGGTATTGGAGTTATGAAAATCACAAGATAATACAGTTGTGCTGTCAAGAACCTGGACCAGTTTCATTACTTACTGTTTTAGACAAATGTAACTATAGAATTTGGAAAAGTCTTATATAGAAAAGTTGTAGAACATTTGCTAAGCTTTCCAACGGTGTAAGCTGAAACTTTATCGGATTAGTAGAACCTGAGATATGGCGTTTACAATTGGATGTTTCTATTATGTTTCAAAGACTGGACAGTTCTAGTATTTCTTATTTTTAAGTCAACATGACCTGAGAATCTGGGAAAGAGTTGTATACAAACGTTGTAGAGGATTTCATAAGCATTTCAACAATGTAAGGATCGTCACCATATGATTTAAGTAGCTCGAGGTATGACTTATGCAAGTTTCTGTATCTGTGCTGAAACATTTTCGGGATGGATATTATGCTTGACTGTTTTACCCAAACTTAAAGACAGAACCAAAGGAAGTCTTCTATAAGAAAGTGGTAGGGAATTTGATAAGCTTTCTAACGGTATAAGCTACAACACTATTGGATTAACAGAACAAGAGCTATATGTGTTTTACTGTGCTGGTGTTTTTCATATCACGAGGAAATTTGAGGATACTTGTTTCTTCCCTTTCTTTGGGATGTCAGGTCTCAATGCTAGTTAACTTATGTAGAAGAAGGTGCAAGCTACTGTTTGATGTCCCCTAGTTTACTCTTTTTAAGGGAGGTAGCCAAGACTAAGAAGTTGCAATCTACAGTTTAGAGTTCCACTTAAAAGAGTCGGTTAGTCCCATGGTTGAGAAGGCACTATCAAGACCGAGTATCATTTTCTTCAGATTTGCTAATTTGTTTGGTCATCTATAAGAAGTTTAAGTTTTGTCAAGATTGATCTTTGGTTCGAGCTACCCTTAGTTGTGAGATCAATTTTTACCATACTTAGGATGTACCTGAGACGTGATGTGGAGCATGGAAGTACTATCTTCTTGGACATAAAAAATGACATCAAGGTGGACCATAAGAATCTAAGTGACCTCTTCACTAAGTTGGTTTTCGAGCAGGTGACATCGTCGTTGGTTTGGCATTGATTAGGATTATGACTTGGAAAGCTGCTATCATGTCCATAAACTAATTCATAAGGTGAACACTTAGTTGATCCACGAGAAGCCTTTCTACAAGACCAAAGAGTTTCACTGAGAATCGAATGCCACTTTCTATGATGTTCTTTGATCTTTTTCTTGATACTCTTAATGAGAATCTGATTAGAAGCTTTAGCTTGTCCATTAGCTTGGGCATAGTAAGGAGATGAATTAATCAACTTAAAACCTATACTAGCAGCAAAGTCTTCAAATTCCTTGGATGTAAACATCTTCCCTTGATCAGTTGTAATGGACTGAGGAACCCCAAATCTATAAATAATATGTTCTCGGATAAACTCAATCACATTAGTTGATGAAGCCACCTTCAAAGGAATAACTTCCACCCATTTGGTAAAAATAATCTGTAGCTACCAATATAAATTTATGCCCTTTACTTGATGATGGAAATATCTAGCCGATGAAATCTTTTCCCCAACCTCTGAATGACCATGGTTTCACAATAGGATTCATAGCCGATGCTGGAGACTTTTGAATATTACCAAACCTCTGGCTTTCTTGACAACCTTTATAATACTTAAAACAATCTTCCAACATCGTTAGCCAAAAATATCCTGCTCTTCTAATCATCCACTTCATCTTATGAGCAGATTGATGGGCACCACAAACTCCCTCATGAATCTCTTCCATCAAAACTTTAGCTTCTTTTAGGTTAAGACATTTGAGGAGTACACCATCAATTGTTCTATGATATACCTGATCATCGAGAAGAACAAACTTAAGAGTTGTGTACCTCAATTTTTTGGATACTTGTTGTGATGGATTCTTCAAATATTCAATAATATTCTTCCTCCAATCTCCTTCATCAACACCTTCATTAGTTAAACCTTCAACAATTTGCCGATCAACTCATGAAAGATATAATTCATTGCTCTCTGATAAGTTGCACCGACATTTTTAGTCCAAAAGTCATAACTACCCACTCTTACAAACCCAATGCACCAGGATACCTAAAAGTAGTATTATGAATATCATCTTCTGCCATAAATATCTGATTGTATCCAGCATTACCATCAATAAAACTAATCACTTTATGTCCTACTACTGCATCGACTAACATATCGGGAACAGGCATTGGATAACTATCCATTGGAGTGGCTTTATTTAAATCTCTAAAATCAATGTAGACTCTTACTTTACCATTTTTCTTATATGCAGGAACCACACTAGAAATCCATTTAGCATATCAACATTGCCAAATAAATTTTGCTTCATATAATCGAGTGATTGCTGCTTTGACATCAGCTATAACTTCTAGTTTAATTCTTCTCGGAGCTTGCTTAAAAGGCCGATATCCAAGTTTAATCGGTAATCGATGCTCAACTAATTTTCTATCAAGACCGAGCATTTCATAATACTCCCAAGCAAAACAATCTTTATATTTCTTTAACAAAGCTATCAATTCTTGCTTATACTTAGGATCTAACTTAGCACTCACATATGTCGGCCTAGGCTTATCACTATCACCTAGCTCATCAACCGACATAAACCCTTTCCCCATCTTACCTTCATATTCATCGACTAAAGAATCCATTAATTAAAACTCTGAGAGCTGAATTCTTGTATCGGCTGTGGACCATCCTCAAACACTTTGATGATGTCACCTTTGTATACCTTTCCAGAGAAACACTCCATGCCTTCAAAGTTCCACTCATCTGCCTGAGCATAAGAAATACTAATAGATGAGTCAGCTGGAACAACTTCTACATCATCTCCAATCCATTGAATCAGAATTTGATGCATAGTAGATGGAATACAGCAATTGGCATGGATCCAATCTCTCCTAGAAGCAAACTGTATGTGCCTTTGGCATCAACTACAAAGAAAGTAGTAGGCAAGCTCTTACTGCCAACTGTTAACTCAACATATACAACACCTTTAGTCACTGAGATGTTGTCACTAAAATCTGTCAATTTCATAACGGTTGGACATAAATCTTTTGTCCTTTTACCGAGCTTTCTAAATGTAGAATATGGCACTAAATTGACAGTTGCACCTCCATCGACTAACATCTTAGTCAGTGGCTTTCCATCAATGAACCCTTTGAGATATAATGCTTTTAGATGCAAATGCTTTTTAGGCTTCTCAAAGGTTGCATTCTCTACTTGACAGACCCATTGAGCCATAGCCATTTCCTCGTCTGATTCTTCTCTATTATCATTGGCTCTGAACTCAGCAGGTAACATAAAAATGGCAGAAATTTTTGCTGGTGCCTTACCTTTGCCCTTGTTAGTCGTCTGTTTGATTTGCCAGACTTTATGCCTTTTCTGATGCAATTCATCATTCCTCATACGTTAAACTCTTCTTTTCTAACTTCTGGTAAGTCCACTTGGGCACCATTGATTTTCCCACCAGACATAATTCTTTGTCATCTGCTTCCTGATCAGCTATTTCCCTTTTTAGGCGATCATGAGTACTTTCTATTTTTATACGCCAACTTGTTCCTTCAAAATTTAGTCATTCATGTACAGGTTGGCAGTTGACTCTTGCCTGATGATATTCCCAATACTGATCACTGCACTCAGGACAGTTATTGAGAGTCGGTAATTTTAAGCCTTCATTCCAACAATGTTGAAAGAAAGGATAATTCCAATGATATTCGTTTTCTTGAATCATTCTTCTTTCATGCATTTTCTGGTATCTCCAATAATCCCTTTCTCGACGCATTTGCTCCTTTTCTTTCTACCTTTGCTATTTATTCAATAGAATCCTAAAAGTAGGACATCTGCGTGCCTCACCTCTTTTCGAGGTTTCTGGACAATCAGATCGACTAATTTGCAGATCTTGCTTCTTCTTCACCTCCTAATATTCAGCAGGTGATATTTGTCTTGTAGAATCCATTGTCTTAGCTTCTTTAGCTCTATCAGAAGTAAGCACTCTGAATTTCCCTCTTGGAAAAGAAGAATCAACCATATTCATTGGGAAAGGATGACCTTCTATACCCATACCACTTTTAGTCTTTTCCAGCCCAATTCTTCCTTTGTTGATAGCTTGTTGGATAATATCTCTGAGGACTTTACAATCATTAGTGTTATGAGTATTAGAATTATGGTACTTGCAATACCTTTTCTTCTTAAGTTCTTCAGCCGAAGGTATCCTATGATTCCCTATCAGCTTGATCTGCACCTTCTCTAACAAATAATCAAAGATTTTGTTGGCTTTGGTAATGTCAATGTTGAGCCTATTCCTATGAACTTGACAAAATCAGGCAGCCTATATCTTGGTGGCAACAAGACTTCATCAAACCATTCTAGATATGGTTTCCTATATGAGATTGTTGTATTCTTAGGTTTCCAACCAAACTATTGCTGAACCATATCAGTTAAATGATTTATTAGATGATCTATTTGAAACTAAGCTCCTTGCTAATTGTTTGGCTCTAGATATCCAATATTCTGCATCCTTTGATGATTTGGCTGATATCTAGGATTCTCACAACCATTCAGAGTGTAATGCTCAGAAACATAATGATAACCAGGGGTACCTCTCAAGGTGCTAATCTTCCTTGATATGGTGGAGCATTAAATCCCTGGCAAGTCTTCTGCTATGAGGAGCAATTCTTGCAGCCGACTAACCATAATCTAATGTTGGTTGTTGCACTGACTGCTTGTCGACGAAAGCTAGTCGGCAGTCTACCTTGGGGTATACCCACGGTAGTAGTTTATCGGTAGACGGTGCGCAAGCTACGAACTTGATGGTGACGCAAGACACAGACAAGGTTTTTATCCAGGTTCGGCCACCGTGTGGGCGTAATACCTACGTCCTGCGTCTGATTGTATTGGATTGTGTTGAGAGAATAATGTGTCCTAGGGGGTCCCTTGCCCCTCCTTATATAGTCCGGAGGGCAGGGTTACAGATCTGAAAACTAATCCTAGTCGGTTACAATTGCCATAGATAGTTCGATATCAATTCCTATTCTAACCGACTAGAATCCTGCTTGATCTCCACGTCTTGTTTCCTTGCGCGAAACTCCAAGCAGTTAGATCAAGCCTCGGACTTGTCTCGTAATGGGCCAAGCCTCCTGGCCCAAGTCTAGTCGTAAGGGTATAGGGGTTTATACCTCCACAGCTAGTCCCCAAGCACCATGTGTTGTGATGTAACATGCCGTCTTGAGCTTCTTCGACCAATGAAACTTGACGTCTTCAGGAAAGTCGCCTAAACAGTTGCAACGGTATTTTGACCAGCTCAAAAGATAGTTGATCAACATTGGCGTCGAAGAAGCTGGTTGTTCGAAGAATGCATGGTGCTCTTAAGAAAAAATATTTCTTTCCTCGATGAAGTGTGCCCACTTTACTTTTATAAAAAGTACGCCCCGACGTAAAAGCAAGCGAATTCACCGCAAGGTGAAGTGTGCCCACTTAGTCCCCGAGCCTCGTAGTAGGTGACGTAGGCACGTGGTGCCAGGGTCAAAAGAAAAGTCCTCAAAGAAATTCTGAAACTGAGATGCATCGCCAGATGCATTGTACTGATGTAGTCCCCGAGCTTGCTGGAAGGCGAAGTATGAGCCTTATAGCAAGGTCTAAAAAATTAAAATTATCCAGTCCCCGAGCATATCATGCTCGTTTGCCATCGTATAGACTAATCGACCAGTCCCCGAGCATATAACGCTTGGTGGTCGGTACAGTCCCTAGTTCTCCAATCTGGCAGACTGGTCGACCAGTCCCCGAGTGTATAGTGCTCGGTGGTCGGTGCAGTCCCCAGGTCTCCAATTTGGCAGACTGGTCGACCAGTCCTCGAGCGTATAGTGCTCGGTGGTCGGTGCAGTCCCCAGAAATGTCAGACCTCCACCAATTTTTATCTGTTATTTTGAAAAAAGCATCTTGCCACATTAATGTGTGATGTGACGAGACATCCTGGCGCATTGTCAGAAGGCTACGTGAAAAGGTGCGCCTGGTAACTGTGCAGCCGCTCTTTGCGCCGTTCAAGAAAAGGAAACCATCAATTATACAAAAAACCGTCGTATTAACTGTAGGTAATTGTTGAAAACCGAAATGCCGCATCCGTTGCCGGGCCCGCCCACTTCCCAAGAATACGGGAAGTGGGAGGGGTGGAGCTGTTGTTTATAAAAGCTCGACATTACCCCCGTAATCTTTACCTTGCCTTTGCCTTCGAGCTTTCCATTCTTGCCATCCCTGCCTTCTGCAATCGCCACCAGTTCCCCCAACTCGCAGTCCCACTTCATCAATGGCGAAGAGCGACTCCAAGAAATGGGCCGAGCTGATGGCGAAAGAGTGGAAGAAGTCCCGGAGCAGTGCGAGGTCCCTCAACAACCTCGTCGGCATGGGACTGCTGCACAGCCAAGAGCTCGGCGGCTGGAGGGCGCCAGAAGGGGAGAGCTATCCCGACCCTCGTGCCGCTGAGATCGTGGTTTTCGAAGATTTTTTCAAGAGGGGCTTTGGGATTCCTGTCCACCCTTTTCTCCAGGGTCTTCTTCTTTACTATGAGATCGGGATCTGCAATCTGCACCCAAACTCTATTCTTCTTATTTCTACCTTCATCCATCTGTGCGAGGCCTATGTTGGGATAGAGCCGCACTTCGATCTTTTTCGCTACCTTTTCTACTTAAGGAAGAAAGGAGCAGTTGGAGGCTCCAAGATTGCAGGTGGAGTATACCTCAATCTTCGCGATAGGATGAAGAACCGATACCTCAACTGCCCATGGAACACTTCCCTTACCGAATGGTACAAGAAGTGGTTCTATGTCAGGGAAGAGCCAGGCAGCTCCACGTTCTGCGACGTGGGCTACATCCCCGAGAAGAGGGTCAGCTAGACAGACCGCCCGGCGTTCGCTGGTTAGTTGGAGGACCTGATGAAGCTGATCGACTGGTCCCGCTTAGACGGGCCAGGAGTGGTCAGAAACTTTGTTTGTCATCGGGTGATGCCCTGCCAGAAGAGGGTACACACGGGGTACGAGTACGCGGGGAGCCAGGACCCGACCAGAATGAGTCCTAAAGTTCTAGAGAAGGCGGAAGTGCAACAGCTGTTGAACGAGCTATTCAACTTTGCAGATGACAGCTTCGTTCGAAGCGGTGATCGGATGCAGGCCTTCAAGCTGGGGCGACCAGCTCCTAAGGTAATGTCACTGACTGATTTTACCTTCTTAGTACTTGTTCTCCCAGTTGTTGACTTGTCTTTGATTGTGTTGCAGATTGGAGACGTTGACCGGTGCGCGGTGTACATATCACTGGCACCTGGCATGGAGAATCCCGCGGGGGTAGACCCGCCAGAGGACGACGCTGCTCGGTGTCCTCAATACACCAGCAGCGAGGAGCAGAACCGTCCCGTCCCGACCACCGAAGACAGAGTGGTGGGGAAAAGGCCACTGGCAGCGGACCCCTCCCCTACGGAAGCGCTGCTGGCAGAGAGCAGCCAGGCGCCAAAGCGTCGTCGTCTCGTCAGGATCACCGATGACGACGAGGAGGAGGACGAGGTCGCACCTTCTTTGGTCCGGAGATCGCGCAGTCGACCGGACGTTGCGCCGGCCACCACTGGTCGGATGGCCAGTGACCCTCCCGCCCCACACATCGAGCCGGCGCATGTCGTAGAGACAATGGCGCAGGCACCGACCGGTAGGACCAGGAGGAGGTTCTTCACCGCGACGCACAGGCGCTCCGACCTGTAATTTTTCAATCTTACTTTTGTACTGCGATATATTTTGCGTTTTGTTGCTGCATTTGACATTGATTAAATGTCGTCTTGTTGTTAGCGCGGCGTCGGACGTCGACCCTGACCACATTGCTGGCCAGAGGGCTTGAGCCTGTTGCTGCTGTTGGGGATGCCGCGCCACAGACCACGGAGCAGCCCGCAGCGATGACCGCGGCTGAGAGCGCCGAGGAGCATCCAGGCCCGGCAAGGGCCACGGCGGGCATCCCTACGAGGAACGAGGAAGCTGCGAGGACGCCTCCCCCGAGCAACGTTGTGGAGGAGGAAAGCAGAGCCCCGACTCCTCCACCAGCCGAAGAAAGGGGAGTCCCAACCCCACCCCGAGCAGGGTCCTCTTCGCCTGTAGGCTCCCCTAGGCTGGGTCAGGGTCCAGTGATTCCTGCGACCACGGCCGGTGGCAGTGCGGCGAACGAGGAGACCCGGGCGGCCTCCGATGATGAAGTGGAGGAGATCCAAGGTTGTCCCCGTGATGGTCGCCAGCACGTCTACGTGTGGCGCCAACGCGGGGACCACTTCATTGGACATAAAGAGCTCGCGGAGACGGAGGAGGCCGCGAGGGTGGAGCGCGCAGCGAAGAGTCTTGTGGACGAGGTTTAGGTAAGTGGTCCTTTGCGCTGCTCAACGCTTATGTGCAGTGTTCCTGAATTCAGTATGTATTCTTCTTGTAGGGCGCAATGAGAACGGCGAAGTACCGGAAAAGGTGCTTTGACCAGATTGAGGGCATCGTGGCCGAGAACAAGGCCCTGTCCGCGGAGGTGGATCGGCTTCGGTCAGAAGCCGGGGAGAAGACGGCCAAGTTGAGTGCTCAAGAAGAGCGCCTTCTCGACCTCAATCGGCGGTTGGCCGACTAGGATCGGCAAAGGAGAGGTCAGTCGCGTATTCCGAGCAGCTGTATGTAGCCACGTAGTCAGTTTTGTTGACCAGGGATTGTTCCTGCAGACTTGGAGGAGGAGGTTGGACGCCTTCGGCAAGAGAAGGAGCAGCTCGGCCAGGAGCTTGCCGGGGCGCTGGAGACCGGGCGCTGAGCTGGCGAGGAGCTAAGCAATAGGAATCGGGAGTTGTCTGGTGATAACCGTGCTACCCCTTTTTTCTTTGGTTGCTCAACGTTCCTTTTCTTATTTGTGAACTGACCTCCTGCTTGGTTCGTAGTGCTCAAGGTGAATACCAAGAAGCATTTAGACGAGCTGATCAAGGACCGGGACTCCTGGAGGACCAATTGCATCAAGCTTTGGAAAGGAGTGGCCTCGGTTCTTGACTTGATCAACCCCGACCTCCCTGAGGACCAGCTTCGCGCGCCGAAACTGACGCCAGTCGAGAAGGCGCAACGGGGGTGGGACTGGCTCCAGCAGTTCGTCAAGGACGCCGGGGAATTCGCCGATGCGCACGTCCTCAGCATGGTGCGCGCCCACTATCCTCTCGTCGACCTGTCCAGACTGGAGAGGGGGTACCCCAAGGAGGTTGGTCCACAGGAGGCAGACGACCTTCGTGTTGGCCTGCTTGACTTGTCGTCGACGGTGATCGGCGACATCAACCTCTGCGGGACGGCCACGCCCCCCGACCAGCCGGGGTCAGATAGATTGGCCAGAGAGTTGTCGGGAGCGCCCATTGCCAGAGATGGGCGGTCGACGCCTGCGGTCCCGACCAGCCAGGCGCCGGTGGCCCCGACCCCTCAGACTGGGCAGCAAGGCCGAGCGGGTGATCAGCCCGAGCAGTAGGCCTGTAGAGTAGTCTGTAGGAGTAGACTAGGAACCACCTAGAGGGGTGTTTATTGTAAACTCTGTATGTAAAGTTTGTAATAAAGTGTGATTTGTCATGACCATGATTTTGAGCGCTGCAATGTTATCTGAGTGATGTATCACTGTGTTTGATTAATAATCGTTAAAGGTCTTCGCCTCCGAGGAAGATTATTGTGCTCGTCGAAAGCTCTGCGTGTAAAAAATATATAGCGAAAAAGAGAACTTTTATTATTGCTAATTATAAGATACTTACAAGCAAAAGGTGCTGAAACTTATGGATAGAAACGGCATAGTTTGTCTATGTGCCAAGAATTAGGCAGGCGTGTTCCGTCTGGATACGCCAGTTTGTAAGATGTAGGGCGTGTGACTTCGGCGACCACAGAGGGTCCTTCCCAAGGTGTGGATAACTTGTGCGTTCCTTCCTGGCTTGTTTTCCATTTGAGTACCAGATCACCGACCACGAAGGAACGGTCTTTGACGTTCCTGTTGTGGTACCGCCTGATGGCTTCGAGATACTTTGCTGTTCGAAGACATGAGATTAGACGCCTTTCCTCTATGTAGTTGATTTCAAGCTCCCTAGCGATGTCGGCTGTTGACTGGTCGAAATGTTCGACTCTTGGAGATCCAAAGGTTACATCAGATGGGAGCACTGCCTCGGAGCCATAAACCATGAAGTAGGGTGACACGCCTGTATTGCGACTAGTCTGTGTTCGGAGACCCCAGACCATAGCCGGTAACTCTTTCATCCATTGTCCAGGTGCTCTGTCGTTCTCGGTGTACAACCTTTTCTTTAGGGCATCAATAACCATTCTGTTCGTGCGCTCTACTTGACCGTTTGCCCGTGGATGAGCTACTGACATGTACTTTATGACTATGCCCGTGTCATCGCAGAAGTCCCAGAACGTAGTGCTAGTGAACTGAGTGCCCAAGTCAGTGATTATACTATTGGGGATCCCGAATCTGTGTATGATTTGATTAAGGAACTCCACAGCCTTCTCGGAGGTTGCTTTGACCAGTGGCATGTATTCGATCCACTTCGAGAATTTGTCGATTAGCACGAAGACAAACTTGAAGTTGCCGAGAGCCGGCTTAAATGGTCCGATCATGTCGAGGCCCCAGCAGGCGAAAGGCCAGGACGACGGAATAGTTTGAATCTCGTGAGTAGGTACGTGGGTCCTCTTAGCGAAGAACTGGCATCCTTCACAATGTCGGACCAGTTTCTCGGCGTCGGCGACCGCGGTTGGCTAGTAAAAACCTGCTCGGAAGGCCTTCCCGACCAATGTTCTCGAGGCCGCGTGGTTGCCGTAGGATCCGGCGTGTATGTCATTTAAGAGCTTGATGCCATCATCTTGGGATATGCATTTGAGTAGCACTTCGGAACTTGCATTCTTTCGCATAAGTTTGCCATCCACTAGTATGTAATTCTTGGATCGTCGAATGAGGCGCTCGTTCTCCGTTTTATCCTGAAAGCCCGATCCGTCCGATATATACCTAATGAAGGGGGCGCGCCAGTCACGGCTGCTGGTTATCGGAGTAGTGTCGTCTATGAGCATTGCCTCATTAGGTTATTTTTCGACCAGGTCTGTGCCCACACTTGGCGCGTGGATGTCCTGAACGAAAATGCCTTGCGGGATCTGGGCCCGAGATGACCCTAACTTTGACAGCGCATCCGCTGCTTGGTTCTTATCCCGAACCACGTGGATGTATTCTATGCCGTAGAAGTTGGATTCCCATTTGCGGATTTCTTTGCAGTAGAGGTCCATATTCTCGTGGGTTGTGTCCCATTCCTTGTTGAGCTGGTTGATGACTAAGGCAGAGTCGCTGTGGACGTAGAGGCGTTTGACTCCCAGTTCGACGGCTAGTCGTATGCCGTGTAGGCATGCTTCGTACTCAGCGACGTTGTTTGACGCCGGAAAGAGGATCCTAAGGACGTAGCGTAGTTTGTCCTTGTTAGGCGACACGAAAAGTATCCCAGCGCCGGCGCCGTTGATGTTCAAGGACCCGTCGAAGAACATTGACCAGTGGTCGGAGATGTCGGAAACGGAAGGCTCGTTTAGGTCCGTCCACTCTGCGATGAAATCGACCAGGGTCTGGGACTTGACGGTAGTGCGGCTCTGGAAATCCAGGGAGAATGGGCATAATTCCATTGCCCATTTTACAATTCTGCCGTTGGCGTCCTTGTTGCGCAGAATGTCCCCCAGAGAGAAGCTGGTGGTTACCAAGACCCGATGGCCGTCGAAGTAGTGCTTTAGCTTCCTCGACGTTATTAGGATGGCATATATGAGCTTCTGTATCTGTGGGTACCTGGTCTTGGACTCGTTTAAGACTTCTCTTATGAAATAAACGGGTCTCTAGACCTTGTAGACGTGGCCTGGCTCGTCTCGCTCGACCACTATTGCCGTAGAGACAACCCTATCGGTTGCTGCGATGTAAAGGAGTAGGTCTTCATTGGGCTGAGGGGCTGTGAGAACAAGCGGTGAGGTGATGAAGGTCTTGAGTTGGGTGAACGCAGCGTCAGCTTCCTCTGTCCAGCAGAATTTCTCCGACGCCTTCAAGAGTTTGAAGAAGGGGAGGCCTTTTTCCCCCAGTCTAGAGATGAAGCGACTGAGGGCAGCCATACATCCGGTGAGCTTCTGAATATCCTTGACATTCTTAGGTGGTCGCATGTCGAGCACTGCTTTATTTTTGAAGGATTCGGCCGTATGCCGTCGCGGCTGACGACGTTGCCGAGCAGTAGACCGGAGGGATCCCAAAGATGCATTTTTTGGGGTTAAGCTTTCACTTGTATTTGTTTAGTGCCCTAAAAGTTCGGTCTAGATTGCCGATTAGAGTGCCCGCATTCTTTGTTTTGACGATGACGTCATCTACATAAGCCTCGACGAGGTCATCGCGAATCTCATCGTGGAGGCATTGCTGGATGGCCCGTTGATAGGTGGCTCTGGCATTTTTGAGTCCAAAGGACATGATCGTGTAGCAATACGCACCGAAAGGAGTGATGAAAGATGTTTTGATCTGGTCATCTTCCTTTAGCGAGATCTGGTGATAACCAGAGTAGCAGTCTAGAAAAGAGAGTAGTTCGCATCCGGCCGTTGAGTCGACCACCTCATCGATGCGAGGGAGACCGAAAGGATCTTTAGGACAGTGTTTATTGAGATCAGTGTAATCAACGCACATTCTACATTCATTATTCTTTTTGCGTACAAGAACCGGATTGGCGAGCCAATCGGGATGATACACTTCTTTTATAAATTCGGCTGCTAGAAGCTGTGTTATTTCTGTCCTAATATCCTCCTTTTTGTCACGAGCGAACCGTCGCAGCTTTTGCTTGATGGGTCTTGTGGTCTTCGAGATGTTTAAGGAGTGCTCGATCAGGTTTCGTGGGACGCCGGGCATGTCTGCGGGTTTCCATGCGAAAACGCTCACGTTGTCCCTTAGAAACCTGACGAGCGCGTCTTCCTATTTAGGGTCAAGGTTGGCCCCGATGAGGGCCGTCTTCTCGGGGCTGCCGTCGACCAGTTGTACTTCCTTGTATTCTTTTGACTTTGAATTCTTCCTAGCGGTCTCCTGCTCGGGTAGTCGGAGCTGGTCGGGAGGGACCTGTGCAGCTTGGGCTACTGTTTCTGCTATGCGGATTGAAAGTTCAATTGCTTCGGTGATCTTGAAGCTTTCATCCTCGCAAGTGTATGCGGTGTAGAAATTGCCCCTGATAGTTAGGACGCCCTTGTCTGTAGTCATTTTGAGGACAAGGTATGAGTAGTGTGGAACTGCCATGAACTTTGTCAGCGATGGTCGGCCCAGTATTGCATGGTAAGTTCCATCAAAGTCGGCGACCACAAAGTTGACGAACTCTGTTCGAAAGTGGTCAGATGTTCCGAACTGGACAGGTAGCGTTATCTGTCCGAGGGGTACTAAACTTTGACCTGGCAGGACTCCCTAGAATTGAGCGTCGTAGGGCTTTAGCTGTGCCGGGGTTATCTTGAGAGCAGGCAAGCTATTGCGAAAGAGGATGTCAATGGAGCATCCCCCGTCGACGAGCAGGCGCTCGAATCTAATGCTGTTGATGCAAGGATCCAAGATTAGAGGGAAACGTCCTGGTTCCGGGATGGCGGCCCACTCATCCTTCCTGCTGAAGGAGATCTCCCTATGCGACCAGGGAGGAAATTTTGGATCGGCGATCAGACCATCTGTGCTGTCTATGTTGAGGCAGGCTCTCTTTAAGAGCTTTCTT
The DNA here is from genome assembly GCF_000003195.3 of Sorghum bicolor. NCBI lineage: Eukaryota > Viridiplantae > Streptophyta > Magnoliopsida > Poales > Poaceae > Sorghum > Sorghum bicolor. The sequence goes on from NC_012875.2 coordinate 35,870,924, forward strand.
TGTCGCTTAGACTCAATGGAAACCTTGCCCCCGAAGATGGAGTGGACTACGTCGGTGGGACTGACATACTGGTGTCGTGGGTCCCTATCCTGGTCCTCGTCCTCGCCTTCATGATCGCGCTCGTCCTGTTTCCCATTTTTTTTCGTGAGGTCGTCTTGAGCAGCCCGCCGCATGTAGATGCTTTTGAGGACGCGACATTCCTCCATCGTGTGGTTGGATTTTGGATGCAGTTGGCATGGCCCCTTCAACGTCTTGTTGTAGTCTTCCTGGTAGTCTCGCTGCCCATTGGGACGCTTGACCGTATTCACCTCGTGGTCGTGGTCGCGAGGGCGCTTGCCTCTGAAGTCATCGCGATTGTCACGCCGCCTGTCCCAACCTTCTCTGTGGTCGTGGTTGTCGGGGCGACGATGGTTCCTGTTGTCGAAACGACCACGACTGTCGTCTCGTCGAGGAGGCTGGTCGGGACCTCTCGCATCGTCCCGGATGAGTTTTTCTGCATCGTCGGCGTCGGCGTAATTTTTGGCCGTGGCAAGGAGCTCGGCCATCGTCGTTGGCCTTTTGCGCAGTAGCTTGTTCCTCAGTGCTTCGTGGAAGCGTAGCCCTTTGATGAAAGCAGATATGGCCTCGTCGTTGGAAATTTTCGGGATCTTAAGACGCATATCCGAGAATCGTCGGATGTAATCGCGCAGAGGCTCGTTTTTCCTGTCCCTTATCCTCTCGAGGTCGTACTTGTTCCCAGGCTGCTCGCAGGTAGCGATGAAATTGTCGATAAACGCTTGGCGCAGTTCTTCCCAGGAGTCAAAAGAGTCTTCAGGCAGGCCCAGGAGCCATTGATGACCAGCCTGGTCGAGGACGACTGGGAAGTAGTTGGCCATGATGTGCTCATCTCCTGCTGCTGAGCGGATTGCAATCTCATAGAGAGTGATCCAGTTTTCTGGGTTTTCCTTGTCGTCGTATTTTTTGAGTTTCTCGAGCTTGAAATTACGGGGCCACACGACCTGGCGAAGGTGTGAGGAAAACTGTCTCAGGCCCGGAGGACCGTGCGTGGCATCGTACTCAATGCGACGCAGGTTTTCGTGCACCGCTCTCTCCATGGCGCGCCTGTTGATGCGGTCCCGGGCGTCCTTGGGAGGGATGTTGTATCGAAGATCCGTGTCCTGGTTTACTTCCTGACCACGCCCACGATTCTGCTCGTCGTAGCTGCCGGTGTCCCGACCACCGTTGTCACGCCGTGAGCCCTTTCGACGATTGTTGGGGGAACGGCTATGGTGGTGCTCACTGGGTTGTGGTGAGGTCCGGCTGCGATGAGTCTTGTCGGAGGAGACCTCTGCGTAGGAGATAGCTTGGACTCTTTTGAGCAAGGTAGCTGTCTGTCCCATCGCGGCGATCAGATGCGCGCGTACGCTGGATCGGACACCCTGGCACTCAGGAGTATCAGGGAGTCGGTCTAAGTTTGCCATAGTAACGGCCACGTTGGCACTTGGCGTTTTGTAGACTTGCTGATCTCCGACCATGTCGAAAGCGTCGCTGAGGTTATGCGGCGGGAGTTGTCGTTCCTCGTCCGCGCATCGCCGAGCGCGGTCGGCATTGCGCTGTTCGCGGAGCTCCCTCTGCTCGTCTGTCTCTCTGTCGACGACAGGTTCGTCGCCGCTGACGTTGAAAACGAGATCTCCCCATCGGGGCGGGAAGACCGGGAAGCGAGAGAAACCTGGAGGGTACGGTGGTAAATCCAGGTCATAGTTTTCGTCCTCAGAGTTTATGACTTCGGTGGGAACGGATCCAGTGCTAGAGTTTGTGCTGGAAGCCTGGCCGTCCGGTAGTTCTCGGATCGTCACCATGTTGACATAGTGACGAGCTGGTCGTCTGCTCCGTTTTGGCAACCAACCCGTCCCATTAAAAAGGGATTGGACATGCCGTGAGTAGTAGACGGCTGAGTTATTCAGCCCGTAAGGAGAACCTTGGTCTGGGTCTGCCCTGAGTTCGACGGACCGTCCTGAGGGGGTGGAAGTTATTGTCAGAGACGTCCCCAGCCGTTCGTGTGTGACGACACGAGTTGGCCGGCGAGAGTCGAAAGAGTCCGTTGGCGCAACTTGATCAGATTGGCGCGAGATCCCTTCTACTAGTCGGGAAGCTTCGAGGAGTTTGAGATTGGTGCGATCAAGGGCTCGGAAAAGGTCCGAGCTGTCGACCTTCTTTCCCTTGTAACGAGGGAGCGGCGGTCGAGTGCTCGGTGTCAGCGTGGTCGGAGCTGGTGCCGCTGTCATCCTAGATCGGATCTGGGTTTCTTCTGAAGTCGTGGTCGTGAGGTCGCCGTCGTGCGTCGTCCACGTGATCTGGCCGACAGTGAACGTGAGGCCTTCAGGCACGGCCGCGGAAGCTGGAACGATGACCATCTTGTTCGCCGGAAAAGCTGTACGCACACCCCCTACCTGGAGCGCCACTGTTGACGAAAGCTAGTCGGCAGTCTACCTTGGGGTATACCCACGGTAGTAGTTTATCGGTAGACGGTGGGCAAGCTACGAACTTGATGTTGACGCAAGACACAGACAAGGTTTTTATCCAGGTTCGGCCGCCGTGTGGGCGTAATACCTACGTCCTGCGTCTGATTGTATTGGATTGTGTTGAGAGAATAATGTGTCCTAGGGGGGTCCCTTGCCCCTCCTTATATAGTCCGGAGGGCAGGGTTACAGATCTGGAAACTAATCCTAGTCCGTTACAATTGCCATAGATAGTTCAATATTAATTTCTATTCTAACCGACTAGAATCCTGCTTGATCTCCACGTCTTGTTTCCTTGCGCGAAACTCCAAGCAGTTAGATCAAGCCTCGGACTTGTCTCGTAATGGGCCAAGCCTCCTGACCCAAGTCTAGTCGTAAGGGTATAGGGGTTTATACCCCCACACTGCTAAACAGTGTTGCCTCCATTGAAGCAATGACTTCCAGCTGCAAGTTCTCTAGATGGTTGCTCTCGTGACGTTTGCCCGACAAATGAATGTCTATTCCCAGTAGGAACAGAATATGTTGGACCTCTATTCTATATGTCTAGACTAAAAGCTTCCTTAATGGCATTGGTAATACCATTCAATAATTTCTCATTATGATTAGCTAAGGTTGCTGCTATGGCTTTGCTGATAGTCTCATACATAGCATTGTGCTAGATCTGAACACTAGGATCATGCTCTCCTTCTAGAATCACTCTTGGGAAAAGAGTCTTCTAGATTACCTTCTTATCTCTATTTTTGCTACAGGAAAGAAAGCACTTTTTCTGGTATTGATTCACAGAAGTAGTAAGCAGTTCTTTTAATGGATCAGGGAGCTCATCCAAAGTAACTTTGAGCATGTTATTATCCATATTGTTGATTGATGGTCCCACCGAGCGTGCCAAAAGATGTGTTGGTGCAAAAATTGGTTCCTCACGCCAACAATCTTGGTGGCTCTTAGAGGGAGTGCAAAATCCGAAGTTCTAGAACTCCTGAACCACACACACGAGCTTGGTGACTCGATTTCGGGACGTGCCAGTCAATTTGACCTCAAGTTGACAAGGAAGAGATACAAACATCAAATTATGGAACCTGCTGGCTGATAATTCCAAAATGTATGGCTCTAAGAAGCCGTTAATTAGAGAAAATTGACTAAAAAGTCAACTCCTAAAGACGATGTATGATGACATTTTTTATTAAGCTTTGTAATATTTTATCGAGAAATCATATCTACGGGTAAAAACAACCGGATCGGCTATTTAGCCGATACATTATGTGTATGTAAAAGATAGCTTACGTACATTTATTCTATTATCCATTAAATAGACAATAACTTATTAAAATTGGTCTAAAGGCCTGCGATTCTAATAAATTACTTTCATAATCATATTAATTTTGTATTCACCTGGTCTAATGGCCAGCGGGCTTCAATAAATTCAACATGAGTTACTAGTTTATTTAATACCATAATCGAATCTACACATGTGCAGTCATTCGTTTTAGCTAAACTGGATCGGCTATTTAGCTGATATAGGGTCCATGAAGCACAAACAAGATCTATTTACTTTGTTATAACTAGATTTAGCTTTAATTACCAAACTAATCATAACAAAGTAAATATCTTGAACGCCCAACATGTAACAATCAAGGCCAATAGATTAGTTATTTTAATTTTGCTTGATGATTAGTGTTTACTTAAGGTTTACAACAAGCATTTAAAATTGAAGTTCAAAGTAATCCGTCGAATCTTGATTAGGCAGAATATTGTTTTAATAAATAAAACATTAATCTTTGAACAATATTGGTAACTTAATGAATTTATTAAATTGACAATTTAATAGAGCCGATAACTAACTCGAACCGACATTCATAAGAGATTAAAACAATGTAGCCTTACAAATACAATTCAAGTCAATAACTAGTTCAAAATAGAGTTTTTCATAAGTTCGGATGATGGAGCCATGACAAACTAACATGAACTATGACAATACTTACAAGCAAACCGAAGGTCGAATTCAACCGATGCAGCTCGATTTGTTGAAGGTCTTGTCGAGATCTACTATTACTCCTACTTCAAAGGTTGGTGGCCAAAGCCGAAAGGGTTTGTATTATGATTGTGTATATTCTTACAAGGATCAGGTTCCTAATATTTATAGCTGGGAAACCTAGTCTCATGTCCTAACATGACTATCCCAAAAAGGTAATTCGGACTCTAACTTTCCTTTCACAATGGAACCCGACACGTCTTCCACGTCTTGCCTTGATTCAACATCCCTTCAATCGACTATTTCCATCATGCCTTTACTTCATTCGGTTGTCCCTCCTTTCACGATGCAGGCCCATGGACAGTTCCCTGGTTTGCCAAAATTTGGGATTAATAGGTTGCATCTATGCCATCCTTTAAGTGGGTTTGATCCAAGGGCTCACGTTTCACCCCTAGGGCTATAAATACAGGCCTCCATCCGTCCTGAAGACAAGTCAGATCCTAAAAGCTAAAGAGCCAGAAACCTAAATTCATATTTCCACCAGGATCTAGGCCAACAATCAAGGCAAGATTACTCCTCCATTGGATTTTCGACCCGTCGATGCTACCTATACAGCTTTTACTCTACGGAATCAAGTTCTTCTAGAGCTTTCTTCTAAGATTTCTTTAGTAATCAACTTCTAATTTAAGTAAGCAATTTTGTTCATATATTATTCTTCAAGTTTGAAACTCTCTTTTGAGTGCTTTGGTCTTGGTAGCTCCTTAATTGAAGTAGTATTCATAGTGTAAATGTGGTGCATAGACTAGGGTTACTTGTGAATGTCCCTTTTTTGGATCAATGATAGCTCGCAAAGATGACTCTTATAGCTTCGTTGAATGCTCTGTAGTCTAACTCTCGTTAAAAGGTTTGGTAGGAATATAATCGCTTGTAGGGAAGAAACTCGAAATTTGTTCCTTATAAGACATCTCCCACCATAGAAAATAGAAGACAAAGCTTACCGACATTAGAACTAGACAAGCCTTAGGAGTCTCCTCTATACTCCCATTTCCTGACCTTGCTTGTGAAGTTGGGTTAAGTCAAGACTTAGTTATTCTCAATCACTATTCCTTTAGGTCTGATATTAAAACTAGGTTATTCTCAGTGAAGTGCTACATCGATATAATATCTGTGAGCTTGAGGATATCTATATTTTCTTATATGCATAGCAATGTTAAATTTACCTATCGAGTCTCTTGTTGAGTCATTTGAGCAACCACTTAATGAAGTACTTGAGGAGGATAACAATGAAGTTCCTGTAAGGAAGAAGAGACGAAGGATTGCAAAATCTTTTGGTGATGATTTTATTATGTACCTTGTGGACGATACTCCCACCTAACAAAGGCATATGCATCTCCAGATGTAGATGATTGGAAAGAAGTTGTTCGTAGTGAGATGGATTTGATTCTTTGTAATGGAACTTGGGAGTTATCTAAGCTGCCATTTGGTTGTAAACCTATAGAATGTAAGTGGGTGTTCAAGAAGAAGCTTAGGCCTGATGGTACTATTGATAAGTATAAGGTTTGGCTTATGGCTAAGGGTTACACCCAAAAGGAAGGCGAGGATTTGATTGATACTTATTCACCTATTGCTAGAATAACCACTATTTGAGTACTACTTTCCCAAGCTACCTCGTATGGTCTTCTCGTTCATCAAATGGACGTGAAGGTAGCTTTCCTTAATGAAGAGTTGGATGAGGAGATTTATAGGTTTGTAGTAAAAGGTGAAGATCACAAAGTGTGTAAGTTATTGAAATCTTTGTATGGCTTAAAACAAGCACCTAAACAATAGCATAAGAAGTTTGACGGTACTTTAACTAGTGGAGGTTTTGCTATTAATGAGGTTGATAGGTGTGTGTACTAACAACATGGTGGGGGCCAATTTGTTATATTATGTTTATATGTTCGTGATATTCCAATTTTTAGAACAATGTGTTATTAATGAGGTCAAGTCTTTCCTCTCAAAGAGTTTTGACATGAAAGATCTAGGAGAAGCTAATGCAATTCTAAACATTAAGTTGCTTAAGGATGAGAGTGGGATTACTTTGTCACAATCTCACTATGTTGAGAAGGTTGGCTTCATGGATAGCAAGCCTTCTCCAACACCTTATGATCCTAGTGTGACATTGAGAAAGAACAAGATTGCTAGAGATCAATTGAGGTACTCTTAGATCATTGGTTTACTCATGTATCTAACTAGCACAACAAGACTAGATATCTCTTTTGCTATGAGCAAGTTGAGTAGGTACATGTCCAATCCGAGTGATAATCATTGGCATGCACTTGAAAGGGTCTTGTCTTATCTCAAATGTAGAATGAGTTTGGATTCACTATTCTTGGCACCCAGCTGTGCTAGAGGGATACACTGATTCGAACTGGATTTCTGATATTGATCAAATCTACGCCACTAGTGGGTATGTCTTTACTCTTGGAGGTGGTATAGTGTCATGGAGGTCTTGTAAACATACTATTTTTACTAAATCAACCATGGAAGCAGAACTTACTTCTTTGGAAATAGCTTCTATAGAGGCAAAGTGGTTGTGTGAGCTCTTGCCTGACTTACCGGTGGTTGAGAAACCAATACCACCTATCCTTATGAACTACGATAATCAAACTGTAATCACTAAAGTGAATAGTGATAAGGATAATGCAAAGTCAACAACACACATTAAAATACGTTTAAAGTCTGTCAGAAAGTTGAGAAACTCTAGAGTAATAGCTATGGCTTATGTACAAACAGACAAAAATCTAGTATATCCCTTTACAAAAGGGCTATCACGGAATGTGATAGAAATCGCACCTAGGGAGATGAGTATGAGACCCATGTGAGTTTACATTAGAGTAACCCGACCTTTTTGATCGAATATCGCATGACTAAGGATCTAGGAAGAACAAGCTATTGGTAAACAGTGGAGAGTAAACTATAACCCTCTCAATATGAAATACTCTCAAAGCTATGAGGCATTGTATGGTAGGTTGACGAATGCCCTAGTTTGTTCTATTTCTATTGGTTTAACTAGCGAAGATGTTGTCCTACAGAACATTCTTGAAAGAACATACCTATATGAGTCATTGTATAAAGTCACAATCTATGAGACTTAGGTGATCTCTAGTAAGCACATGAAGAGGCTAGCGAGTACGACGTATATGCTCCAGCCACGAAGTAAGATTACTGAAACCAGAAACAAGTTTGGCTTTGAGTAAAGCTCATTCGCACGAAACTTGCAATTCTAGATATGGTCCATTATTCAAGTTGTGGATGAGTGTAGGTTGAGATTCTAGGAGGAAGTTCAACTTCACAGTCTCTGCCAAAACACTGGTATATCAAACAGTAACAAGAACAGACAAATCTCTAAATGGGTATTTGAGATCTAATGGAGGATTGTTGGAATTTTAGTTGGGCTAGGCCCATATAAGAAATTCAGAAATTCCTAATAAATCTCAATGGCCTATTCATGTGTGCAAAGAGGGAATGAGGGTAACTCTTTAGTCGCACTTTGCTTGGTGGAAGTGGAAATAGTCATACTTAAATATAGAAGTCTTCTGCACTTCCTCAAGTCTAGTGTGAGAAGAAGGGTCCTAAACGATTTAGGACTATATATGGAGCCTATCGGCCATGCCAAAACACATCCAATTGAACTACAATTTTGCCTCTTCTCTCCCGCCATAGTTTCTCCAGTCCGACCACTTGCATGCATTGGCAACTGGACGAGCAAGTCTCCAAAACCTTCATCCTTGCAATCCTACACCGCTTTTCGCATGATTGCTCCCCAATTTCATGACAGCTTGTCTTGCGAAAGCAACGTCAAGTCGTCGTCTTTGTCATCATCACGCTCATGGCATCTTGAACAGAACATTCCTCCACCACTCATCGACAACCTCGACCTCGCACCATTGTCACCAGCTTCATCGCCATCTACATCTTCACCACTAATAACTAACTACATCTACAAGCGGAAGATATATTCCTCGTGATCTAGTGTCATTGTTCCTATTGTTTAATCTGCATGGTGTATAATCTTGTTCATGATTGGTAATATGCTGTTGGATAACGCTAGTATTCATGCTTTGCTTAATCTAGTTTTCAAGATTATCATGATTTATATTTTAGTTCTAATGTGGAAATTGCCTATTTATTTAACATTAAACAGGCTACAGCCATAATGTATTCGACAAAATTTTTAAACCATCAGAGACCATGATGCACATTTTGTTTCCTCCACTCGCATCCTCTAAATATGTACAGTGCATTGTTTTATCCATGCAGAGTTGTCAAGGCAAACATACGGGAAAACATGCCTAAATTGTTGAGGGTAAAAAGTTTGAGATGCGCTCAGCCTAGGCCCAATCAGGGTCAAACCAAATTTTGGTGTCTTTGGTTTTAGGTAGGCCAAAATTTTTCTATAGCACAGTTGGACAAAACTCTCGTGGCCGAAACAGCTGGCCCCAATTTGGCTTCCACGAGCCAAAACTGGGGGCAATTTTGGTGTGCCCTCCAGGGGCGGAAACTGAACACCACCTAAATCTAGTGGATGCAAATGGATGGTGTTCGGTATCAGGTGAGACTGTTACTGGAGCTTTTGCAACTTCTGTATATCTGATTCTACATCCACTGGAATTTTGAGTAACTCCTGCAATTTGGAAGCTCCTGCATCAAGGTTATTGATTTCTAGGTATCTTTCGCTCGGCGACGCAAACAAAACCTCATTTATGTCTTCTTCAAGTTGCAGTGAGTATAGGTGTTCAAAGACCTACAGAAGAAAGTTGCAGTTAATGGGAGTGAGTACAGTATTTGGATATCTAAGGTGTCCTATGCAGTGAAAAACATAAGGGCATCACACATCTTACCGCTTTAAGTCTTGAAACAACCATTTCCCTCACTGAAGATGACCGCGAGACTAAATTGATGATAAAAAGGCCGCCCTCCGAAAGGAACTCCTTTGCTTTCAGAAGGAAAGGATCTTCAACGAAGTTTTCTGGTGGGCAAGACAGCCCAGAACTGTAGGAAAAACAATCAACTTCACATCAGAGTCTATTTAGAATAAATTGTTTGGTAAAAGAACGGCAATCCAAATGATAGACGGAGATATGGAAAAGAAATACCTTAGATCTGATGAATCAACATCGAGGATAAGTATTTTGATTGCATTTCTGGCACTGCCATTTACTGAATGATTTGCAGCAACACTGTCTTCAATGAACTTGATGCCATCCCCCAAATGCAACTAACATGGGAGAAATGGTAAAATGCAATGAAACTCAATGATAAAAATAAAAGCAAGATGAAAAATAAAATAGTTCATGTTACTAACACTGGACATCATAAGAAAATTGGGGCACCTGAATTCTGAACTAAGTTAATCCTTTCTTATATTATGACATAAATGCAAGAAATTAGAACATCCATCATGCTTTATTACTAATTAAGTTATCATTTACTTCCATGGTATTGCGGTCACTAGATGTTGCCTAGAAATTAACAAATTACATATTGAGATCAGAGTAAGAAGTCCCTATAAAATGTCATTATGGACATTGGTATGGTCTTCAAATTTAAGTTTGATTACTGATACTTTCTAATGTATACGTAAAACATATGTAATTGTAATACTATGATACTACTTTTCAAGACAAACCTGGCCATCACCTTCCAATGACAAGTTTTAATTGGCAGGTAACCTAAAATGCCACTTTTGTATGACCAGAGTAAAAAATGTTATAATTTGCAATGGAACTTGGCATGTATATTACGTACAAGTACAATATATGTACAGAATATAAATTTTATAATTTAGGTTCCAAAGTAAAAGGTAGGCAAATCCTCCAATGGTTTTCAATAATTGCTGCACCCATGATATTAACTAATCATTCTCTCATAGCTGAATGCTTGCCATTGCTTTTTGGCATCTTCCACAGTATTCAATAATTCAAATTTCTATCGTCTGCCATAGAAGATCACTGTTCCTTTATGGTACTTTGCTGGAACAAGGGCAAAGGCAAATAATTTTTCAACTGGCCAGTCAAAGTTTAAATTAACAAAGCAGTGCGGAAGAAATTTTTCAAACATCAATGGAAAATAGTTGAAGTCCAAGTTACTCAAAGGTGTCGATGGGCTTTCTCTTATTCTAGGAGTATGGCAACCAACCTTCAACTGCTCATCCATTGAAAAGCCAAAATATTTCTTTGCTAGCTCAGCCACCAAGGGGTCCAACTCAACCACCTGCAAATTTTGAGAAGTGTGAGCACTGAGCACCTCATTCAATAAATAGTCGAATGTGAAAGCCTTTTTCCCCTTTTTTCTGTTACCTCAACATCTACGGAAGGCAGACATCCACGGAGAAACATTGGTAAACAACCAGCACCAAGGCCTATAACAGTGGTGCTGACCTACAAAATGCAAATTGAATTAATATACAGAATTGTTGCGCCCACAATAAAACAAAAAAATATGAACCACTTGTACCACAACAAAGCTGACATTCAACATTCATGGCATTCAAGTACTTTAAGGGACAAACCCTAATAATCTGGGTTCATGGCTTCATGCTCTTAAAAGTTGAATCGTTCACATAGAATAATAGCACAGTACTTACCTTTCCACCAGATGAAGCAGCAACACTTAGAGAAGATGCAACTAAAGAAAGCCCAGATATGATACTGCTGTGATATGAGCTACCAAGAAATCTATGGTCAATTCTCAGACTGTTCTTGGATCCTGCATATCAGTAACCAACAATTGGATTTTAAAACCATGAAAGAAAAACAAATGTAATTTAGTGCCTAATCTTGAATAGCTTATTGAATGGGTATAAGATATCAACAGATGCTCAAGCAATAAGAATCAGGTATCTGTAGTAGTAGTTCCAACATTCAATAAAGAAGAGAAATAGGGGATTTATCATTCCAGATATTTATTATTATTTTTTCTATTATCCAAGTAAATCAGATGGTGTTTGCAATTCTGGTTAGAACACATATAGATTATGCAACAATTGTGGATTATGGGCAAGCATCACGATTAATTTGATAAAAAAATCTGAAGATCCTAGGGAGCAATATATTAAAAAAAAATTAAAGCACATCACAGTATCGTGCCCCTACAAATAGATGGATTGCCTGTCAGACAACTGTGGTTGCATGTAGAACAGCTCAGTGAGCAGCTAAACTGAACAAATATCCACAAAGTAACTACATAGACAGAAATTTAGCTACAGCCCATAGCAATGAATAAGAACTAGAAGTGACACATCTGCCATATAGAAATATGTGATATACAGCATGCTCTCTCCATAAAATCTCAGAAAATGAACAACATTTTGAGTGTAAAACTACATTATTAGCTAAACAGGAACACTTTGATTGTGAATGTATGATTTTTAAAAAGAACCAAACTCTGCAACAAGTATTAGACTGTGCACACAGCACACACATGACATCAACAAAAGGTACTCAGAGCAAGGATATCAACTAGTATCAATTAAACCAATGAGTATGGCAAGCAAGCACTACAAAACACCTATCACATTAAAATTTACACCAAAAAAAAAAGAAATAGAGCAGACCCTTTTTCTGGTTCCTTCTTTTTTTAGATGTCGCAGATGCACTTTTGTTTTTTCTGTCTATCTCATCACTGGGAGGATCTCTGATTAGCAAGGCTTCAGATTGCACTAAACCAGAACTTCTTCCAAAAATAAGGCGCCGGAACATTTTCTCAGACATGGAACCTTGGTCTCCATCAGCATTTTCATAGACAACATCTTCCACAACCATTGGACCAGTTATTTCTGAAGTTGCCTTCCAAGTGGAACACAAAAGATCAGCTGAGAAGGTTATGCAGGTATGCAACTCAGTTATAATTAGACACTCTAACTAAGAAGATAACTGTGATGGTATGGCCTTGAGCCTGTGAGGGTTAGTAATACGAATGAGACATAGCTGTTCAGGCCTCAGGGTTCTGGACCTCACAAGCAGCCAGAAAAGAAGCACCCAGTTCACAGGGAGAAAGAAGGAAAAGGGAAGGGGGAATTTTTTTTTTTTGAGGGGGTGAGGGGTGGGGGTGTTGGTCCCTTGCTGCCCTACACAAGTACGCACTAAGCTTACCAGCACACACATTCACTATGGCTAGAGGTAGAAGAAGGGGTGAGAACAGCACACACACACACACTGCAGAAGCTCTAGCGTTGGCCAAGGCTCTGCCCTTTGGTTGTGGCAACTGAACTGAATATACATTACCAGGGCTACGATTATATACACAGAGGCGTAGCTTCAGTTTGTGTATGAACTGAAACCAAAGAAGGTGGGCTGCTGAACTGCAGTCAAGGTCTACTGTCCTAGCTGCAGGATAAACCTGCAATACTTATTAGCTAAGGGACACAATGGCCTACCAAAATTCTGTTCCCCCACTCCTCCTAGTCAAGTGTTCCCACTACAGCTTAGCTGTTGTTAAACCTTTCAAAGTTGGTCTGCAGTGGGTCTGCAGTGTTGGAATATAATTGAATTGTCCACCTCTCCCCATCAGCTTAAGCTTTTGCGTTGAACTAGTCGGTGCATGCAACTCAACATGGTATCAAAGCCAGAGGTCTCGAGTTTGAATCCTAGTTAGCGCAATTAAATAAAATAATTGTTGCTCACTCCTATTCCACGTTTGAGGCCAAAGGGAGCCTCCACGTGAGGGGGAGTGTTGGAATATAAGTGAATTGCCCACCTCTCCCCATCAGCTTAAGCTTTTGGGTTCAACTGGTCGGTGCATGCAACTCAATATGCAGTTTCAGATTTCTAGTCACCAAGCTACAGTCTTGACTTCTGTGCAAGACCAACAGCAAATTATTCAACAATTCTTCCCCTAATCTTGCTGCTCTTCCTTGATTTCCACCACTCCAATCTTGGTCCTCACTCCTGAGCTCCATGAACTCCAGAACAATCTGTCCACGATCACAATCATGGATGAAGTGAAAACGAGTGTCGATGTGGTTGGTACGGTCATGGAGGACCGGATTCTTTGCAAGGGCGATGGCGGGCTGATTGTCCACCATCAGGGCTGGCGGACGAGCTTCCTCGCCGGTCAGCTTGCCCAGCAGCCGGCGCAGCTAGACCGCCTGGCACGCTGCTGTGGCTGCTGCCATGTACTCCGCCTCGCACGTAGATAGCGGCATGATCTTTTGCTTCAGCGACTGCCAAGCAATGGGGGCTGCTCCAAGGAAGACGAGCACACCGAAGAAGCTCCGTCGAACATCAATGTCGCCTACCATGCATCGCTGAAAACAGTGAGCTCCGGCTCAACTTCCTCGGTCTTGGGGGTGCCTCGCTGAAGACCGTGAGCCTCAACCCACCTTTGCCGCCATGCTTGGGGAAGACGATTGCTTAATCAAGCAACCCCTTGACGGAGCGCAGCAGCCTCTTGACCGCCGTCCAGTGGTCTTCACGTGGGTCCATGAAACGGATGACGTACCCAACCGCGAACGCAATGTTCGGCCAGGTATGAGTGAGGTAGCGCAGCCCGCCGCTGATGCTCCGTAGCGCGTCGCATCAACCTTCGCCGCGGTGTTGTGCTTGCTCAGCTTCAGCCGCTCCTCCATTTGAGTTGCACACGGCCTGCACTCTGCCATGCCGCCGCGCTCCAACAACTCCGCATAAGCGACCTCAGGGAGATGTGCTCCTTCCCCTGCCTCACCTCAATGCCGAGTAGTAGGAGAGCGCGCCGAAATCACTCATTTTGAAACGAACAGCCATCTCGCGCTTGAAGCCGTCAATGTCCTCCGCCTGCGCTCCAATGACGATCAAGTCATCCACATACACGCTGACGACGAGCTCCTCCTTCCCCGTGCCCGCATGTAGAGCGCGTGCTCGGTGGCACAGCGAGTGAACCCAAGCTCACCCAAGGTAGCATTGAGCTTGGCGTTCCACACCCGAGGGGCCTGTTGCAGCCCGTAGAGCACCTTGCACAGCTTGAGCACCTTGTCCTCAGCGCCCTTGACAGCGAAGCCCCGAAGCTTGCTTGACGAAGACCGTCTCAGCGAGCTCGCCGTTGAGAAACGCAGACTTGATGTCAAGGTGGTGGACGCGCCAATCCTTCGCTGCGGCCATAGCCAACAGCAAGCGAACGGGCTCCATTCATGCCACCGGAGCAAAGACTACCTCAAAGTCGATGCCCTCACACTGCACAAAGCCACGGGCAACAAACTAGGCCTTGTACTTGGCAATGGCGCTGCGCTCATCCCCCTTCACCATGTAGACCCACTTTTCAGCCCAATCGGACTGCAGCCTGCCGGCAGCTCAACCAACTCCTAGGTCTGGTTGTCCTCGATGGCCTTCATCTCTTCCAACATCGCCCGCCACCAACTGGCGTTGCGCTCAGCCACTACGAACGTCGGTGGCTCCTCTGCACTAACAAGGACATTTCAGTTAAGCCAAGTGCTATGTATCTTATTTACTGCAGTTACTATTTACTGTCCAGTACTTATCAGGTTCCTTGGCAACCAAGTTGATCATGGTGCCTTGGAAACCAAGTAGGTTAACCATCTACTTTTGCTAGAGAATATGTTGTAGTAGGTGGCTGTCCACTTAGGCTGTATAAGCAGTGGCAGCACCCCTTTGTAACCAAGTCCTGTAATCCTATTTTCCAATCCAAGCAGCCATATGCCAAGCTGCCCTATGGGCTTTTACCCTGATCTGATCCATGTGTGGCCAACAATTGGTATCGCAGCCTAGGGGTTTTAGAGAGCAGCCATGTCCACCGAGAGCTCAAGAGCCCACGCCGCCGCTGCAACTGCCGTCGGGCCACGGCTACTACTGCCGCCCTACGCCTGGAGATGGAGCGGGAGGAAGCGGCATCAACAGATCTCGCAGCCCCGATCGCCGCCTCCAATCGCCGTCTCCAGAGCAGCGTCGTGGTCGTTGCGGGCGTTCGCCGGCACTGCAGACCATCTAACACGACTCCGAAGCCAGGACGCCGTGGCCGTTGCTCACCAAGAGCAACTACCACGAGTGGAGCTCAAGAGCCCACGCCGTCGCCGCTGCAACTGTCGTCGGGGCGCAGCTACTGCTGCCGCCCTGTGCCTGGAGATGGAACGAGAGGAAGCGGCATCAACAGGATCTCGCAGCCCCGATCGCCGCCTCCAATCGCCGTCTCCAGAGCGGCGTTGTGGTCGTTGCGAGCGTTCGCCGGCGCTGTAGACCGTCTAACGTGACTCCGGAGCCAAGACGTCGTGGTCGTTGCTCACAAAGAGCAACTACCATGAGTGGAGCCTCCTGATGAAGGTGGAGCTGCACGCTCGTCATCTGTGGGAGGCGGTGCACATCAGCGGCGTCAGCTACGACGACCGTCGGGCCTTAGAGGCCTTGTGCGCCTCCGTCCCCACCGAAGTTGTGGCCTCCATCGCCAACAAAGCCATAGCGAAATTGGCGTGGGACGCCATCGCGCTGACAAGGATAGGCGGTGACAGCATGCGACAAGCGACTCTGTAGCGGCTCCGTGGAGAGTGGGAGGTGCTCGCGTTCCAGCCCAGCGAGCAAGTCGAGGTCTTCACCGTGCGGCTGAGCAATATGAAAGAGCAAATGGCGCCGAACAGCTACACCGATCTCACTGAAGAGCGCGCCGTTGAGAAGCTGCTCCGGTGTATGCCGAAGAGGTATGTCCAGATCGTGAATTCGATCGAGACACTTCCCTCGACCAGGTCACTGCTCGAGGACATCACCGGGCGGCTCAAGTCGGTCTAGGACTGCGAGCAAGCGCCGGACTCCGACCCCATCGCCGCCGGCGGGAAGCTGTTGTACACCGCCGAGCAGTGGCGGGCCTTCGAGAAGGAGGAAGGCGTTGGGACGTCCAAGGATCGCCGTCGACGTCCCCGCGGCGGCAAGAACAAGCCGCGCAGAGATCGTGACAGCGGCGGCGCTAGTGGAGGACCACCGGCGGCCAAGGCAGGAGGTGCTGATGGTGACCGCAAGGCGAACCGCAACGACCTCTGCCTCAACTGCAACAACGCCGACCACTGGGCACGAGATTGCCCCATCCCTGACGCAATCAAGAGCGTGGTGGAGCCGCTCATGTCATGGAAGCAGAGGAGGACGCTGCTCCGTTCTTCGCGCACGGCTCCATCGAGTTGAATCCAGAAGAGGGCTACGACAAGGTCCAAGCTTCTTCCTTCTGCTCCAAGCATACTCGTGCCTACCTCGACACCGGGTCCTACCTCAACACCAGGTCCGGCGAGGCTATGAAGATGGACGGGTGGTACCTGGACTTCGAGGAACCACGAGCTCGCGCCTACCTCGACACCGGGTCCGGCGAGGCTAAGAAGATGGACGGGTGGTACCTGGACAGCGGTGCCACCCATCACATGACCGGGCGTCGAGAACTCTTCACCAGGCTCGACACATCTGTTCGGGAATCGGTGAGATTCAACGATGAGTCAAAAGTGGAGATCACCGACGCCGGCTCCATCCTCTTCGAGGCAAAGAACGGCGAGCACCGGGTGTTGCACGGAGTGTACTTCATCCCGGCACTCTGTAACTCGATCATGAGTCTTGGGCAGCAGGATGAGGGAGGCTCGAAGGTGGAGATCGAGAATGGTGTCCTGAAGATCTGGGATCAACACCGACGGTTGCTCGTGAAGGTACGCCGTGGCGCCAATCGCCTCTACATCCTGCACCTCACACCGCCAAGCCTCTGTGCCTCGCCACGCGCAAGGATGACAAAACATGGCTCTGGCACGAGTGCTTCGGCCATCTCCACTTCGACGCACTCCACCAGTTGTCCAGGAATGGCATGACGCGCGGGCTGCCGATGATCAATCACGTCGACAAGTTTTGCGACATTTGCGTCATCACCAAGCATCGTCGGGCGCCCTTCCCAGCAGAAGCACAGTACCGCACGCAGGAGCCGCTCAAGCTCGTCCACGGCGACCTCTGCGAACCGGTGACGCCGGCAACTCTAGGTCGGGTGGCAGATGCTACTTCCTGCTACTCGTGGACAACGCCACACAGTACATGTGGGTGGCCCTGCAAACCACCAAGGACGCCGCCGCAAACGCCATGAAGCACCTCCAAGCCGTGGCGGAGAAGGGAAGCGGACGCAAGCTCTAGGCGTTGCGCACGGGCGCGAGTTCACCGCCATGGAGTCTGCAGCCTACTGCGCTGATGAAGGAATCAAGCGCCACTACACTGCCCCCTACTCGCCACAACAGAATGGAGTCGTGGAGAGGCGAAATCAGACGGTGGTGGCCATGGCGCGGGCGTTGTTGAAGCAGAGAGGCCTGCCTGCTCGGTTTTGGAGGGAGGCAGTGGTGACTGCAGTCCACCTCCTAAACCGAGCACCCACCAAGAGCTTGCAGGGCAACCAAGCACCCACCAAGAGCTTGCAGGGCAAGACACCCTATGAGGCATGGCACAAGCCGCCGGCGGTGGGGCACCTGCGCACTTCGGGTGCATGGCCTACACCAAAGATCTCACCCAGCTGAGGAAGCTAGATGATCGGAGTCATCCCGGCATCTTCATCGGGTATGCAAACGGCACCAAGGCATATCGCGTCTTCGATCCTGCAACCCAGCGCGTGCGCGTGCCTCACGACGTCGTCTTCGACGAGCCACGGATGGGACTGGGCCAAGGAAGGAGAGGTCTCTGCTCCGATGAACGAAGAATTCTCCGTCGAGCACATTTGGGAAGCGAAAGTAGAGGATGCGCAAGGCATGTCTTCATCGACTTCATCGACCACTCCTACTCCGAGCTCCCCTACTCCAGGCTCCGTCGCATCACCAACATCATCATCGCCAGCTCCAAGGGAGCACGGTGGTGAGGCGGAAGCAGCTGCTATGCCTTCTCCAGCAACGCAATCACCAATAGCAATCGCCTCTTCCTCAGCCACTACTCCAACAACCACCATTCAGCCCCAAGTCGAGCTTGCGACGCCACTGGAGGACAACGAGGATCGTCTAGACGCCTTCTATGAAGACGAAGCCCTTCAATACCGCAGGGTGACCAACATCATCGGGGATGAGT
This sequence comes from Sorghum bicolor, assembly GCF_000003195.3. Classification (NCBI taxonomy): domain Eukaryota; kingdom Viridiplantae; phylum Streptophyta; class Magnoliopsida; order Poales; family Poaceae; genus Sorghum; species Sorghum bicolor. The sequence continues at coordinate 35,889,412 of NC_012875.2, forward strand.
CTCCTCCAGGACTGGCGCCACGCCTCTTCGCTCAGCTGCACCTCTCGCACGCCGGCAAGCCAACCAGTCACGCAGAAGCACAAGCTGATCCTGCATGGGAGGCTGCCATGAAGCAGGAGCTCCAGTCTGTTGAGAAGAACAAGACTTGGGAGCTTGCCAATCTGCCCAGCTTGTTAGTCGCTGGATCCTTGCTCTAGGTGTGAGCAGGATCCTTACTCTC